>NW_026864169.1:0-140494 GCF_026571515.1 Ruditapes philippinarum
TTGACGTGTCGTCTTTTGCGTAATAAAAATCTATAGACGCCCTAAAGGCATTCACTATCCCCGAATAAATAAAAAAGTGTTTCTTTTTACTGTAACAGTTTTTTTTTTTAAATATGTTGAAAAATAGAATATTATTTGGGTGTAGCTTCATTTAATTACAAAACTGATTGCGCTCGTTGAATGAAATACAATTATGCTCGACAGAGACACTAAATATTATTAAAACTCGTTCAATAAATAAAATTTTAAAACCTACACTCATTCAATATAATCTAATATTTACCAAATGTCAAGATATTAATTATTATCCGAGTCATTTCCTTGGACCTTGAACAAAAAACAAAATAAATTGTCTTAACCCATTCTACTTATACACAAGCGTGTATTCCTTATTTTGTGTGAATCATAGGGTTTTAAGAAAAGCAAATAAACAACAAGCCCGGTTAACTGAAAAGTAAATTTTTTTTTTTTACTGATTTGGTTTGAAAGAATGGAGTGAAAGGGGATGTGGGGAAGTCGAAACGAACAAAAGTTTAAGCAGATAATTTTTTCACTGAACAACGGCTACATATTCAATATGTATACTCTATCACATAAAAATTTGTATATAGGGGAGTATTTCAGTTTGTTTTAATTTTTTTTGGGCTCTATTTTTTTCATTGTCTATTAAAATCTGATAATCTTCAATTTCATTTAACCACCATTAGTGATGTTACAAAAAAACGTCGAACTAAGATCGTAATACAAAAATTTCCCCTTTTTAACTAAAATTTGTAGATAATCCCCTTTTTTATGAGGGTCAGGGTTTTTTTTCAAAAATTATTGATTTAAAAAATGTTAACAGATTAAATTTCAAAAAAACGAAACTTTTTTATTATCAAAATTAGTATAGCGTTTTTTACACAATGACTTAAAAAATGGTTTATCATTGCAAGTTAAACGCGTTTACAAAATATATAAAATACTAGTCTATCTTATAAAAATTGATTTATCTAAATAATAGATATATTGGGTTATATCATTTACAATAATAACACGTCACTTGTTTGATAAAATTTAACAATTACATATTCCTTAACCTCTTCAAGTCCAATAACAAACATGTTTAACCGCAATTGCATCGCTACTGGTTCTTTGTTTGCAAATAAATGTTCATCATCATCTTTCAGCACCAGCAGCACAGGGGCAGCAGGACAGCAACAGTCCTTGTTTTCACCCCAAACACCCCCTCGGACAAGGTATACACTTTTTTATCGGCGTATTCCTTTCTTCAAACACTCTCTTTTTTTTTGCGTTTTGCTTTCCAGCACTTTTTTTTTTGGGTTACCACGAAAATATAGTGTCGACCAGGGCGTCATGTTTATCATTCGGTGTAGGAAAAATTTTGGCCTCCACTTTTTTTCCTGCTATTCTTCTTACTTGTTTTTCCCTCTTCCTATTGGCTGATTGGAACGCTTTTTTTGCAAACGCCGCATTGTGGACGTTCTTCTTGTCGTCCTGTCCTAAGATGTACGCCAAAACGGCGTAATGTCGTGCGGAGTATTGCCGCGATGTCACATTGTCGCGCGGTTCAAATCAAAAGGTTTGGTTTATAACCCAAGCGACAGGGCGACATCCGACAACGGGGCCCCACACAATGCGCCTTTGACATTTTTGCTAGAGACATCGACAAGACACAGCGGACATCTCGCCTTTGGCTCTTTGTCGTGTTGTGGTAGCGACAAGATAAAAAGCAATAACGATAAAGGGTTTTGCTTTGTCGCTACGACAACGCAACGCGAAATGTACCAAACAGCCCCCATATCTTCCCATTAGATATCTACGTCCCCTCCCCGTTAAAAAATTTATTTAGGTCAAAGGGCAAGTCCCTAAATGGGAAATTTCCGTCGCAATTTTTTAAATTTAAAAACACATGATAAATTTAAATTTATTTTTTATAGAAAATGATCTAATAGAAATTGTAAAGACCAATTCAAATTTTAAAATTATGTCAAAAAGATATAAGTTTTGACTAAATTATTGAAATCTTAAAAACATTTTTTTCACAAAAAATTTATTGCCCTTAACCCCCAACCTATTTAACTTACTGAAAAATAATTCATTACTTTTCATGTTATCGTCTCACCCTGTTAAACTTTCAACAATTGGTCCGAAAAGGCTTTAGCCCCCAAAAAAATAAAATGGCACTGTGATATTGACTTAAATTTTTCAATTAATATGGGTCTTGTACTGGCTAAAGGGTTTTCTTTTTCTTGATTATAGGTAAAGGGGTTTTTCACAAAAAGTAAATTTGGCCTTGGCCTTTTTACCTCAATTAATAGGGGTCATGTATGGAAAGTTTTACAAAGTAATGCTATTTCCCCTTAAATTTTTTATTGGACAAAGGAAAAAAGAATCAACATACGGATTTACGTACATAAGTACAAAAAAGACGGACTTTTTCCATAACAGTAAGCCCCTCGTTAAAGGGGGAAATATAAGTGCTTATTTTTTTGGGAAAAAAATAACTTTATAAAATTTTATTTTTTAAAAAAAAAAATAAAATAAGACACGTTTTATCTTATTTACATATACATTTACAAAAAACTTTTTTTATTTTTTTTAAATTTTGAAAATATCTATATTTTTTCAACCAAATTCCAAAAATGATAAAAATATCCTGGTATTTTAATTAAAACGATATATTTATAAATAATGAATTTTAATATAAAGGAAATATCGATTATGTAGTTAAATAAAGACTAATGCCAAATTTAATTTTTGAAAAATTACAAATTTATTTTTTTAAAAAATTTACAAACTTATTTCGAAAAATTTTTAAAAGGCAAATTCTAAAAATGAAAAACATACAACAATATTATCCAATACCGATTTTCATTTGCCTAAATAAGAAACTAATATAAGAAAATAATAGTAAAAAAAAAAAAAAAAAATCATATTCAAATGTTTACATTTTTTTTATTTTAAAAATATCATTTTCCATATAAAGGTTTAAGGAGAATAATATTATCATTTCCTTTAAATTTTTAGAATTCTACTGATACGCACTATTTTCAAAGCATCACATATGTTTGGTTGATTTAAGAAATATTTAAGATAATTTAGCTTAATTAAGAAGGCAATTATTTTCATTTTAGCCCAAAAGGGGCATCAAGTTGTGGGTTAGTATTTTGAAAAAAAATTTTTGGGTGAATCATTTTTTTGACAAGCCTCCGAAATATAAGCACACATATTGTATGTTCAAAATTTATTAATTTTCGTGAATAATTTCTAACATAAAGATTATTACAAAAGAATGATGTTGACAGAAAGAGCACTAGAATAACGCAAGAAAAAATCAGTAAAATTATTTAAATATTCAACAAAGTGCATGTTCAAATTTTTTTAATTTTAAAGTTAAAACCAATATTTTCAGATAAGACATTACACTAAAAAAGAACAATACCTCTTTATAGGATATATTTTTGTTACCAAAACATTACCTTTAATTTTTTGAACTTTAGATGTAAGAGATTAAACCAATTAAAGTATACCAAATAAAGGTGATTTGCCCTTGCTACAGGCACCTCAACCTCTATCGCGCTTTCGTTATGCACAGGGAATCCACGTCAAGATATTGATGTTGAATTGCAATAGAACAATGCTATAAAGCATTTAGACTTTAAAAACCTGATTAGTTTTTACAAACATGTACTACCGTATTAGTTTTACAACAATAGCGGAACATATAATTAATCTGTACTTCATAAACTTTATATGACAATGTTAAATGAAAAAATAAAAATCACAAAAAATCTAAGGTGGCGATAAAAGACCGTTCAGTTTACGAAATATGGTATACATTTCATCAACTTTTGACATGATGATATACATTTGCATTCAGGCCACACCACGTCCGAGGCGCTCTATCAACTGGCCCAGCCCTCTGAGCTCTTGCACAAACAAATACATTTATCTTCTTTTTTTTTTCTTTTTTCTTTTTTTTTGTCTTTTCTCTTCTTTTTTTCTTATTTTTTCTTTTTCGTGCTTCTCTTCTTTTTTTCTCATTTTTTATTTTTCGTCGTTTCACCAGTTTTAGTTCTTTTATTCGATTACCGAAAATGTCCTTATCGACGGTACCAATTTCTCTTTTAATTTCTGTACCCGTTTTTTTTCATGTGCGATTTTGAATTTTGTTCTTCATTTCTTTTCTGCTACGTAGTACTGGGTTCTTGTTTGCAAATGTCTACTTTAGTATGAAAGAGCTTTCTGTTTTTGTTTTACCCAAACCTTTCTGTTCAGCATTTTATTGAATTTTCAGAAGTATAGGCTGCCTGAACCAATTTTTATACTAATTTCTTTGACAGCTGACTGTTTAGGTCGTCCTTCTCAGTTCGAGTATTTTACTCGATGTACCGAAGAAAATGTCCTATCGACGGTACCATTTCTTCTTTTAATTCTGTACCCTTTCTTTATAAATGTGCGATATTTGATTTGTTTCTTCATTTCTTTTCTGCTAAGTAGTACTGCTTTATGGTTTCAAATGTTCTAAATTTATGTATGATAGAGCTTTCTGTATTTGTTTTAAACCAAAGACATTTTCTGTAACCACTTTATTGATATTTTCAGGCAGTATAAGCCTGAATCAATCACTTATAACTAATTTCTTTGACACAGGTGGCTGTTTTTATGAAACTGGTAAACATTTCTATTAGCAGCAATACTGTCTGTAATTAAATGGTTTACTACGTTGTCTTTAGCCAGCTAAAGCCTTTTGCATCAAAATTAGATCATTGCTATTGGTAGCAGTACTACTCGCCAATCTTTGGTACATTTTGCTTGAAACAGCAATGCTGTTTCTGCTGAAGTATTATTTGACTGACAAAAGTACTTACCCTTGGCACTATTACTTTTTTAATCGTCAAACAATAATACCTTTCAAGGAATATTCTTATCTTTCCGCAACACTTATCGGAATATCACTTCTATCGATATTATTATTCTCATATTCGCTTCCCATGATTTAAACAAATAAATGCTTGTTACAACTTACTTGGTGATTAATTCGATATTTTTAACTTCCCACATGCATAGTATTCCCGCACTTATGAAATCTATATAATAAAATACGCCATACATTTTATGATTTAACAAAACGTTTGGTTGCTAAATATGGAGAGGAAAAACCTACCCTTAGTTATTTATAAAAAATCTCTAATCGTTTTCGACAAACTTAATTATTACTATCTGGACTGTTCAAGAGTTCACTGAGTATTAACAAAAATGATAATGTTGAAAAAGCACTATCGAGAAATTATAAGTATTAAATCTTCTCATTTAACTATCTTTAAACAGGTCCGTAAATTTATCCATAGTTTAATGATATCTTAAACATTGATTTAAATGAACTATATACCAGGATGTTGATGGTACATGATGCCAATTTACATATATACCGAGACATTAAACGTTCTTAAAACAAAATATTATATTCTTATAACAAAACTGTTTATGATTTATGACTTTTAAAACTCTTTCAAAATTTTTGTCCAAGAGTTTTTATTACACAATCAAAGAGATACAGTTCTATTTGAATACGGTTTTGAAATACTTAAACTGGAAATTAATTTCCACGGTAGAACAATCGCTTTTGAACAATTTGAACGACATGAAATTATAAATATCATTTGACAAATTTAATATTCGAAAAACTGGCGAATGTCAAATTCTAAAAACGTTAAAGACAACCAACGCCTTAATGTAAATCAAGCTAAGTGTCCGCATTTATTAATATTTTTCAGTTACATATCACCATACATATACTTTGGTACAGATAACTATAAAAGCAAACAACAAACTATTCTACATATATCTACTCCCAGCATTTCAAATCACAATTAAAGCTTAAATCGCATGATAATTTTGACATATGTATATGAAAGTTGTAATATCAATCTGAATGAAAATCTTTGGTCTTGATTAAATCATCATGCAATTGCTTCTGTCATTTAACTGTAGTTCAAAATTAATGCACAAAACTGCCATATAGGCTGCTAAAAGGAGCAAGTAAATCTGATCAAATTGTTAATTGTTACTATTCGCACAATAACAATGTGTTAACTCCTATTCGCTACTGAATATATAAGATATTAAATGATTAGTTATCATAGCTTACGGAACGTCGGTGGTTCTACTCAGGTGTTGGTACCTTAAATAATGCACGAAAGAGCACCTGAGGTCTTCCTCCACCAGTAAAGCTGGAACGTCGCGATATGACCTGTACTGTGTCGATGTGACGTAAAACCCAAAACAAACAAACAAAAATTAGTTATCAGAATTTGGTATAGATCGTTTACTCCCTAGTTGCAATAATTATGATGGATTTAATTTCTATTTCATATCAAATCAATGTATATATTCCCCTCCAGACCAATAGCAACACTTAATACTTATTATGTTTTGAAACAACAAATTTTACACACAGGGATGTCAGATTAATAGCTCTTAATGTCTGTGTTTCTTCGGCTTTTATTAATCCCCCATACATAATTTTATGAGCTTAATTTACATAAAACACGTTCTTGCATTCTTATAATGAGAATGTGTCTGAGACTCGGACACATCAAACAGTGTGACAGTAAAATATGATGTATTGGGTTCTATATTCCAGAAACAATATGCCGAATATAGCGATGGTCAAATCTTTTTATGTATCCTCAGTAATTGATATCACTGGAGCTTAGATAAGGATCGATTTTGGCATTTCTTTTGTATCGCTGAATACTGTGTTTGTTAGATACAGTAAATATTCTATGCTACTCTTACACTGATTTCGTATACGTTTTGCTTTTCTCAGAAATATGTTAGAAAAATCACATATATTGTGAATAACAAGATCATATTACCATAAACGTAGAAATGTTTTCAATATGACAAAAAGGTTCCATATAATTGTATTTAAATCCATGAAAGCGGCCACCTGATTGCTTAGGTCTGAAATACTTGAAGAAAAATGGCTTGACACACCTTGATAAAACAGTAGCAATATTGATCACATAAGTTCATGTAGAATATAAATGAATGTTCTTTAATATTTTTGCAAATTAGGGAGAATCGTAATCAATATCATTTTTATGCCCCCGCCATGTAATGGCCGGGGCATATAGTGTTACCCTGTTCCGTCCTTCCGTCATTCCGTCCTTCCGTCCTTCCGTCATTCCGTCCTTCCGTCATTCTGTCATTCCGTCATCATCAGTTTCCGTTCATTATCTTAGTAACGGTTGCACATATTCAACTCAAATTTGGCATATGGATATGTCATGAGAAAATACAGGTCAAGTTCGAATTTGGTCATGGTTCGATGATTTTTGGCAGAGTTATGCCCCTTTTACTTTGAAAATAATATGAAATTTTCAGTTTCCGTTCATTATCTCCCCAACGGTACAACACATTCAAATCAAATTTGACATATGGATATGTCATGAGAAAATACAGGTCAAGTTTGAATTTGGTCATGGTTCGATGACTTTTGGCAGAGTTATGCCCCTTTTACTTTGAAAATAATATGAAATTTTCAGTTTCCGTTCATTATCTCCCCAACGGTACAACACATTCAAATCAAATTTCACATATGGATATGTCATGAGAAAATACAGGTCAAGTTCGAATTTGGTCATGGTTCGATGATTTTTGGCAGAGTTATGCCCCTTTTACTTTGAAAATAATATGAAATTTTCAGTTTCCGTTCATTATCTCCCGGCCGGTACAACACATTCAACTCAAATTTGACATATGGATATGTCATGAGAAAATACAGGGCAAGTTTGAATTTGGTCATGGTTCGATGATTTTTGGCAGAGTTATGCTCCTTTTACTTTGAAAATAATATGAAATTTTCAGTTTCTGTTTATTATCTCCCCAACAGTACAATACATTCAACTCAAATTTCACATATGGATATGTTTTTGGAATGCCCAGGCCAAGTTCGAATTTGGTCATGGTTCAATGATTTTTGGCAGAGTAATGCCCCTTTCACTTTGAAAATAATATGAAATTTACAGTTTCTGTTCATTATCTACCCAACAGTGTTACATATTCAACTCAAATTTGATATATGGATATGTCAAAGGAATGGGCAGGTCAAGTTGGAATTTGGTCATGGTTCGATGATTTTTTTGCAGAGTTATGTCCCTTTCACTTTGAAAATAATATAGATACATCTTAGGAATAAGCAGTTTATGTTTGAATTTGGTCATGGTTCAATGATTTTGGACAAACTTATCTTTCTTGAATATTGGAAAAAATTTGAACTTTCAGTTTCAGCACTCATACTTTTGTGGAAATGTATGTAGCCATTATTTTGGCTACAAATATGAAATATGCTATTTTCAAAAGGTTAAGACTGAATAATTTCAGTGCCTTGAACATTGTATGAAAATGGTTTGTGTAAACGTTGAAAAGTTTTAAGGGCTTTGAACTTAAAATGAAAACAATAATTTGTGCAAACAAATTTGGAACTAAATATTATAACATCTGAAATTTTGGCTGCATGCGGGGGCATCCGTGGCATGATGACACATTTCTAGTTTTTATCAGTCTTTCTGTTTTGTTTTCAAAGTTGCATGCATGTTTTTTCAAGAGTTGCCTGTTTCCAAAGTTCATTTCATTGGTCAGGTTGCACTGGTGCAAACCCGGGTTATAGTATGGTATATGTCGGGCAGCGGGCGGGCGAAGAAAAACTTTTCGTAACAGTTTTCTCAGCAACTACTTATTACAGCCCCTTGATATTTGGCATACAGCTTTGACACGTGATCCCATGGTATGGGATTCGTTTTCAGGTCTGTCGCTCATCACCTTCCTGTTTATCGACTAAGCTAAATTTTCGAAATAAATGGTCAATGGTAGGAAAATTTCGTTAAAGTTTTTCTCAGCAACTACTGATCACAGCCTCTTAATATTTGGCATACAGCATTGACAAATAGTCCTATACCGTGGGATTCGATTTCAGGTATGTCGCTTATCCACTTCCTGTTTATCGACTCATGTAAATGTTCGACATTAATGGTCAATGGTAGGAAATTTTCGTAACAGTTTTCTCAGCAACTACTTATCAAAGTCTCTTGATATTTGGCATACAGCATTGACACATGGTTTCATACTGTGGGATTAGATTTCATGTCTTTTGCTCAGCCACTTCCTGTTGATCGGCTTAGTAAAATGTTCGACATTAATGGTCAATGGTAGGAAATTTTCGTAATTGTTTTCTCAGGAACTACTTATCAAAGTCTCTTGATAATTGACATACAGCATTGACACATGGTCCCATACCGTGGAGATAGATTTCAGGTCTTTTGCTTATTCACATCCTGTTTACCGACTTAGTTAAATTTATGACACTTATGTTCAGTGGTATTTTGTTTCGTAACATCACAGCATCATGATATTTGGTATACAAATGCAGCCCGCCCTTTTCTGTCTTTGACCTATTTTAATATAAAAAATACTTTATAGAATAACTTTGAATTCTACTGGCTTATCAAAGATAGAGTAATACAATAGAATACTTCTTCCATCTTCAAATTAATGACACTTGAAAAAATGTTTAATGAATTTATAACAGAGCAAATCTATTTTAGCTAAAGAAAAAATAAAATGCCATTAACAATCATACAGTACCTACATACAATCTGTGGTCTAAGGAAGGAAAACACATAGGGACGAAGATTAATGACATATTTGATCGGACAAGACGAAGCGCAAATGTTTTTGTTTACATAGCAAAATTTCTAAGCAAACTGAGCATTCCGAGAGTGATAGCGGTCGTAAATCATTGCTACATGTAAACATATATATTATTGATGAAACCTTATTCCATGATAGCTAATAAATGTTATACCGTATACAGATAATTATTTTCGGTTAACATTAACACTTAAGAAAACATATTTTAAGATTAGTAAAACAAAATTGACCTTGCTCACTACCTCTTAATTTATTCTTCTCATCACGAATAAATTTGAAATTATAGAGTTGAATAAAATATAGATTCTAACATACCTTATCACAACGAAGATACTGAAATTAATAGATATGTCATTTTGAAACAAATTCTTTTTGGACTATTTAATTCACAACTTACTTGTGTTCTACGAGCATAGCTTGACAATATCACTTATATAATGCAAACCATTCCTACATTTTATTCCAATCTGCAATATATCGTAGACAATGGTCATGAAAACAGGTTCGTTTGTTGATTTTTTCTCTATTAACGGTCGGATTCCACGTTATTAAATTTTTTGTATGTTATAGTACTGGCAATTTCCATCTGAACGACTTGGCATTCACTTTTCCCGATATTACAGAGAACATTAGCATGTTGCATGGAAATATGAAGCTAGATGCTTGCTAAAAAAATTGGAAGAAAATAAATTGTTTTATAAGATGCAAATGGTTATAAGAAAAACAATTATACGTATTGATAATAAAACTGATAATTTACTGTAAAGCTGTAGTTAATATGTACATATCTATAAACAGTTGCTTTTTTTGTTTTAAATGTATATATACATGTACGTTATTAATACGTCATGCCCGGGATTTCCGTATACAACAGTAGCGATCTTTTTATATGACTTGTAATATTTATATTTTGGGAAAATCTTATTCTTTTTATTGATAAAGTCAAGATTTTATCGTTGTTTTTTTCTATAAGGCAAACGTTTTTTAACAATACAATGGTATTGCAGTTTTGACTTTTATGTTTTAGAAGGCAACAGGAATTTTAAATATAAGTTATTTTTTGAAATATGATATATATATATATATAAAGTTTGTAGGTCACAGAGAAGAAGCAGTATGTCAACTATTTTCCTCAAACACTTACCTGATTATTTATAGGGATGAAAATATCCAAAATAGCAGAAGCTAAAACGTGTAATAGTAGGAATTATCAAATACATCATCTACTTTCTGGCATTTAGATCTGGCGTCTCAGACATATTTTAATCATAGAAATGCCAAGATGAATTACTCGGAAATCACGCTCTAGCAAGTGACATGTCAAACGAACTGATCCTGAAAATTTATTTCTTAAACATATTTCAGAAATCTTTATCTGCTGTTTTATAAGGCGTTTTAGTTATTTTGTAAATAATTGAGAATTTTCTGTTTTATAATTTTTTAGTTATTGTTTAAAAAGTGTTTGAGTTTTACATGTGTGTGATCAATTTGCTTATTTATAGTTTTGTCTCTCGGGATCAGAAGCAAAAAAAAACACGATGATTTTTTGATGATCTTTTTTCGTTAGTGTGGTAACTGTTTTCGAATTAATTTGCTTACGAATTGCGTTCAACCTGAAAGGTCATCCTCGAACTTAAGATATTTCTATCATTCAGAATCTCTGGATTTATTTCTTTTAGTATTGATAATTGGAAACCTTTTAAGCTGGTTGTTATCACCAAATAAAACAATGTTTTTTATAGTTCAGTAAGCAGATTTTAGTTTTGTATACTCATCCTTGCGTTACTGTAACACATGTCTGTGATTATGCTTTCAATGTCATATTTCTATTCCACCTAAAGGATTTAAAAAACCGTTTTTTGGATAACAATGCAAATACATTTAACTTCAAATGGGTCATAGTTTGAGCATAGATACTAACAGAATCATACTGACATGTTAAGATCCAATGTTATGATTTTGTGTGCATGTTGTATTGTCGCATTTTTTGCAAGCATACTTCACAGATGAGGTGCCATATTATATATTACCTTCTTCACTTGCTGATAGCCTTGTAAGTTAAATGTCTAAAACTGATTAAATACTGTATAATTATAGTGAACGTTTGTAACACCCGAGGTCAGCCAAACTCATCTTAAGTTTCCAGTTTCGGCGTCATGTGACCTCGTAAAACTAAACCAAACAAAACAAACATAATTATAATGAACGTTGATAACTGAAGCTTATTTAGCTTCACTACATTCTTAAAAGAAATGAAACGATTTTTAAAATGGAGCAAAATTAGAAACATCGCACAATTGAAACATATACAGGTTCGGTTTTATTGAGCCAGGAAATTCACAGTTGTTAATTCATAAACAATAGTAACACATTGACTGCTGAACATTTTAAAGCACCAATGAATACACAACTAAGACATTAATAAGTATTATTTTGTAAATTCAGTAACTTTCATTTTAGTTCCTTAATTTCACTGTACAGTCAAATCTGTGTTAAAGACCGCCTTTGATTAAAGATAACCCTGAAAGAAAAGAAGAGCTATTTTTTATAAACCATTGTTTTTGATAAAATAGAATGATTTAATCTCAAAATAAAGACCATTTGTCTATAAATACCATTTTCCCTCCCTAAAAAGGCCTTCATTTACAGATTTTACTGTACACAGCTCCATATTAACCGTATTGTTATATGCAAAAAATGTCATGATCATAGTTAAGATATTTTATATTTTCAGATATTTGCGCTTCGCAAAATAAATGCAATGAGTTATATTTGATATCACGACATGCAATTTATGCGAGCCTTATTGGCTGATAACGAATCATTGCATTTTTATGATTAGATTTTGTCTGAAACATCAAACAATGTGACGTTTTCTATTATTATTTCTGTAACACAATACTGAATATAACTTTGTTGGAGTATTCTTGTGTAATCCCCAATTAATTGTTGTCACAGAAACATTGACGTTGATCCAGTATGGCATTTGTTTTGTATCGCATATTTCTCTACTTTTGTAAAATAAAAGGAACATTTCACAAAGCTGTTATTTAGATTTTCTTCAGTCATTGATAAAGATATCTTCATTATGACTGATTCTTAAATGAAAGGTGTTACGACAAAGCAATTAAAAACTTTTTTATACGATTTTGACAAATGGTTTAGTTGTTTCATTTTTTCTATTGGGAAATCAAATAAAAATGCCGCAACGACTATCGGTTTTATGGAGATACTTAACAAGATTCACGTGATTATATACTTTATCCATACTTTAGTTTTAATAACGGTCTTAAAACACTCGCCACATAAAGTAAAGCATGACTGATAAGGTTCACTATTTTTACTAAGTAGTAATATGATTATGCTGCATATATTTTTAGCAAAATGTAAAAAAGTTCTTTAAAAACACTGCAATGAAACACCGAATATTTTATAGGGTATTTATTCAGAAACATCATGATATCATTCACAAAAGGTGTTTAAAGTAAAGAAATTGTTTTATAAGATGCAAACTGTTATAAGAAAAACAATTATACGTATTGATAATAGAACTGATAATTTACTGTAAAGCTGTAGTTAATATGTACATATCAATAAACAGTTGCTTTTTGTTTTAAATGTATATATACATGTACGTTATTAATACGTCATGCCCGGGATTTACGTATACAACAGTAGCGATCTTTTTATATGACTTGTAATATTTATATTTAGGGATAATCTTATTCTTTTTATTGATAAAGTCAAGATTTTATCGTTGTTTTTTCTATAAGGCAAACGTTTTTTAAGCAGTTTTGACTTTTATGTTTTAGAAGGCAACAGAAATTTATAATATAAGTTAATTTTCTAAAATATATATCAAATTTGTAGGTCACAAAAAAACAGTATGTCAATTATTTTTCTCAAACACTTATCTGATTCTTTATAGGGATGAAAATATCCAAAATAAGAAAAGATAAAATGTGTTACAGTAGGAATTATCAAATACATCATCTACTTTCTGGCATTTATGTTTGGCGTCTCAGACATATTCTAATCATAGAAATGCCAAGATGAATTACTCGGAAATCACGCTCTAGCAAGTGAGATGTCAAACGAACTGATCTAGAAAATTTATTTTCGAAAACATTTCAGAAATCTGTATCTGCTGCTTTAAAAGACGTTTGAGTTATGTTGCAAAAAATTTAGAGTTTTCTGTTATTTTTGAAAATGTGTTCAGTATTAAATGTGTTTAGTTTCACATGTGATAAAAATAATGCTTTTTGAGTGTTTTGCCTCTCATGAGCAGAAGTAAATAAAGCGATGATTATTCGATGATCTTTTATTTTAAGTGTGGTAACTGTTTCAAAATTAATTTGCTATCGAATTGCGTTCCATCTGAAAGATAATTTTCATACTAAAGATCGTTTATTATCTTTTTCGATCATTCAGAATCTCTGGTTTTATTTCTTTTTAGTATTGATAATTGGAAACCTTTTAAGCTGGTTGTATTTTATTATCACCTTATAAAACACTGTTTTTTATAGTTCAGTAAGCATTTTGTAGTTGTCTGTTATCATCCTTGCGTTACTGTAACACGTGCCTGTGATTTTGCTTTCAATGTCATATTACCTTAACCACCTAAGGAGTTCAAAAGAAACTTCACGCATGTCTTTTGGATAACAATGCAAATACAGGTCACTCCAAAAGGTTAATAGTTCACGCATAGAAACTTATAGAATTATACTGACATGTTAAGATCCAATGTTATAATTTTGTATGCGTGATGTATTGTCGCATTTTTTGCAAGCATACTTCACAGATGAGGTGCCATATTATATTTTACCTTCTTCACCTGCTGATAGCCTTGTAAGTCAAATGTCTAAAAATGAATAAATACTGGATAATTATAGTGAACGTTTGTAACACCCGAGGTCAGCCAAACTCATCTAAAGTTTCCAGTTTCGGCGTCATGTGACCTCGTAAAACTAAACCAAACAAAACAAACATAATTATAATGAACGTTGATAATTGAAGCTTATTTAGCTTCACTACATTCTTAAAAGAAATGAAACGATTTTTAAAATGGAGCAAAATTAGAAACACCGCACAATTGAAACATATGCATGTTCTGTTTTATTAAGCCAGGAAATTGACAGTAACAATTGTCACACACTGGCATCTAAACATATTGAAAGCACCAATGAATACACTACTAAGCCACTATTGTTATTTTGGTTAATTCAGTCAATCATTTTGATTTTAGTCTCTAAATCTCACTGTACAGTCAAATCTGTGTTTAAGTCCGCCTCTGACTTAAGATAACCCTGCAATAAAAGCTTTTTTTTATAAACCATTGTTTTTGATTAGAATAATTTAATCTTAAATTAAAGACCATGTGTCTATAAATACCATTTTTCCTTCCTAAAAATGCCTTCATTTACAGATTTGGCTGAACACAGCTCCATATTAACCGTATTGTTATATACAAAAATGTCATGATCATAGTTTAGATATTTTATATTTTCAGATATTTGCACTTTGCAAAATAAATGCAATGAGTTATATTTGATATCAAGACATGTAATTTATGCAAGCTTAATTGGCTGATAACGCATCATTGCATTCTTATGATTAGATTTTGTCTAAAACATCACACAATGTGACGTTTTCTCTTATAATTCCTGTAACACAATACTGAATATAACTTTGTTGGAATATTTCCTGGTAATCCCCAATTAAATGTTGTCACAGAAGCATTGACATTGATCAGTTTGACATTTCTTGTGTATCAGCTTATTTCTTTCCGTTTGTTAGATAAAATGAGCTTTTCACAAAGCTCTTGTTTAGAGTCGCTTCCGTCAGTGATAAAGTTATATTTACAATAACGTACACTTAAATGAAGGGCGTAAAGTCAAAGACAAAAACATATGTTGTATTTTGTTATGCAAAATTCAAATATATGATTATGCCGGAAATAAAATTTTCTTTGAGACATTTTACAAGATTCACGTTATTATGCACTTTATCCATACTTATTGTAAATAATAGTCTAAATACTATCGTCACATGAATTTAAATAGTAATTTGCGAGTATAATTGATAAGATTCACATTTACAAAATAGTAATATAATTATGCTGCAAACATGTCTATGCAAATGTAAAAAGGTCCCGTCAAAACACTGCTATGACACATAGAACATTCTAATACCTATTTACTTATAACCCGTTTATCATTCACAAAAGGTGTTTAAAGTATGTTTTTGAATATCATTTACAAACAAGTTTACACCTCAGTGAGAACATATTTTACTTCTTCACATGTTTGTTAACAGACTTCTTCATTATATGTACCGTTCTCTTTTGAGACTTTCAAATCAGTCTATGTGTCTAAAGTAATTTGTCTGTAAAAAATCTTCTACCATTGTCTTCTATGATATAATTCCTCCGAAGACATTGAGGCGGAAACACAATTTGCCACAGAATCGGCAAGAGACTTTGCTACTATGGCATTCCTGACGGTAACTACAACAATGTTGTCCTGTTTCATTACAAGTAAATGAATATGCCAATACGCATTTCCTCACATAAGAACGATGTAAAAATTGCGGCATGACTGCTCGAGCAAAACTTGTGTGAATTATCAGATTTATCTATAAACAAAGATTTATTTCTATGTGAATTCCTTATCAATTTTTTCAAGCTTTTTAAATGTGACATAACTAGTTTAAACTTTGTTAATGAACATTTTGATAAAACATTCTTTTTTCCGTATTTATCAATTCAATGCCAATTTATTCATTGAAAGAAAAGGAACTACATTAGTTTAACATTAAATTTTGTTAAGAGTGCTTTGATTTTTTGAATAACATTTAAAATTTGTACCCGATGTTTGTTTGAAATTAGAAGTCAAACGTATAGATAATGCTGCTTTAAACGGAGAATGACATAGAACTTCCTTAAAATAAGAAGATTATATGCCAAATCCAAGAGTTATGTTATTAGATTACAAGAAAAGCATTGATGCAAAGCATCAAAGGGCGACGCCAAAAGAATTTGATCCAGGTTTGCACCTAAATACTTAACAAAAGATGTGTACTTTATAGCAGTACCATTTCATGTGACCTGGAGGCTAGGCCCAGTTTAAGTTGAAACTTAAACCAAAAAGAAAAGACTCTGTCTTGCCAAGATGCAAAGACAATTTATAGTCAATTAACTAATCTTACGATTTATTTTACCAGATACAAGGATACCTGAGTCATCATCATATAATCACAGGCACGAGTATCGGACATGGGAAGAAAAAGTATGACCAGATTGATAAAAAAACTGTGTTCATCTTAAAAGTGTCACCCCCCCCCCCCAAAAAAATGTAAATAATGACCCCCTTTAAAAATATACTATTAACTTAAAGTATATTTTTAAAGGGGGTCATTATTTACATTTTTTTGGTTTGTGACAATTTTAAGATGAACACAAGTTTTTTTATCAATCTGGTCATATTTTTTCTTCCCAGGTCTGATACTTGTGCCTGTGCATATAATAAAAGCTTATTGCTTAGGTTGCAGACATGTCATTGACATATATTAGACATAAAAGAGGACCTAAAATGAACATCAGGGGGATACCATAGGTACTCAGAGCAGTAGTAGAAGGAGTACCAGCCACATCAACCAGCTGCTATCAGAGATAAGACTTGAACCATGTAAGAATGTCATTACATATGGCAGATGCTTGAAGTTCCATGAAGAAGAAGAAAAAGAACTTCTTCATGTGCAGTATAGTGTGATCAACTGTATCAAATGCTTTTTGTAGATCTAAAAGTATCATGCAATACTGCCTTTGTCCATTTCAAAATAAAATACAATCTATTAAATGAATCAAACATGTGTCAGTTTGAAAAACCACTTCTAAACCCTGACTTAAACTGCCTGACCATGACTCGAACCCATGACTTTCAGAAGACCAACTGAGCTATCCGGCGTCTACACATTTTTCTCTTTAATAATGAAATAGTTCTAAACCACAACATATTTCCCCACTCTATTGGTTTTATGTCCTTGAATTTCTGATGTTTACAGAGCATAGTGAATTAAACTCATGGTTATATGCAGTCACTGGATGAGAAAAACTTTCAGCTTGACCAGAACTCAAACCTGTGACCCACAGAATAATGTACCGCGGCTGTAAGCGATTGAACTATCTGGCCGCTTACACATTTTCTGGCCTAAATAGTGAACAGTTCTAAACCGTGACAGATATTTAGATTTTTAAATTAACAGATAATTAATTCTTAATTAATAAATAAGAAATAAAAACCTTACATACTCATAGTCTAAATTAAAATAAACAATTTATATATTATGTATAATTATTTTTACTAAAAAGGGCTTAGACAGTAAACTATTGGTTGTGCCATTATTCATAACAGGTCAATTTGAAAGTGAACATAAACTGTGCTAATATACATGTACAATATCTATTTTTTGTACGGATAAAAAACTAACCTTTTTTCTATGATAAGAAATTTTTATGAAGGCTGATTTGTATTTTGCATCAAGGGCACTGGGCGAAAACATGAAAATGCAACAAACACACCACTTTGTGTCTGGCGCCCGGTTACTTTTTTTTGTACTTTGTTGGTTTTCATGTGGCAAAAATCACCCGCTATAAAATTTAGTGTACAAATTTATTCAAGGGCAAAGTAAACAATCTACTCTATGAAAAGTCTGTTGTCGGGTTGACTCAGGAGACCTAAGCTTGGAAATTGAGACCGGTGTCCCTCCATTACAAATAGATAAGACAGAAGCTGTCCTTTTCAATCTATGCACATGTTAGAAAAAAATTAGAATAACCATTCAAAATATGATTTTTTGAGACTTTATCAATTATATTGCTTGATCCAAGTTTCAGGACATTTTCAATCAATACATGTAGTCATGTATTATCATTTATAACTTTAAATGAAAGTCTCATCCCTTTAATAATAATGACATAACTGTAACTCTTTAAATTCAGAAATATTATAAGTCTCATCATATCAATATACTAAGATATACATGTATGCACATAACATTAATAATTCCCAGTTTCTATTAAATAAATATCAAATCCTAACATTAACATTGGTACTAATGGATGGAATTCAAAATCTAGTAGAATATATAAACTCTGTTATAGATACTATTATTAATTAGCCAGCTAACACTGGGTATAAACAACTATAACCTGTAGACTGATCAATACATGTATTATCATTTATAAATTTAAATGCAAGTCTCATCCATCATAACTGTAAGTCTTTAAATACAGAAATACACATTATATCCATATACTATGATACACTTGTATGCACATTACATTAATAATTATTCTCAGGTTCCATTAAAAATAAATATAACATCCTATTAACAGGAATTCATAATCTTGTAGAAAGAAAACTATTAATGTACATGATATTGTTATAGTAATAAAAGTAAAAAAAAATCTCAAATAGTCTATATCATGTGATACAGATTAAAGTTGTGTTAGTGTCTAAACATTAAATGCATATCTCTTACAGTAACAAATATGTCCCTCTTTTAACCTTCCATTAGACTTTACTATAAAATGTATAACTAACTGCATATAATGTAATCAAGTGTTAAAATGAGCACCTATATGTATAGCTTAAATATTCTAACCTTTCATTTTTACCAAAGGTTATTTTAGTAACAATTCATATACAAAACACATAGAAAATAATAATTTCACATAGTGATTAGAAGATGCCTCTAGCAGAATACCTATAGGTATGTACCAACTGAACAAACTAGAAAAATCTGTTCTAGGGTATATAAAGCCAGTAAAAAAATATATATCAATCATTCACTCATCAGGGCCTCTCTGCTTTTGATGACCTTACAACTGGTAAATTTTATAAAAACAAAAAATAGTAAGTAATACTAAAGATAGAGTAGACAGAAAAGAACAAATTTAATTTAGTAAACATGAGTTACTTCCCCTTAAAATAGAGAAAACCTGAAACCCAAAAGAACACCCTAAAACATTAAAATTACGAAATGTTGCAGGCTCAGTCAGTTTTATTAAGCCATGCAAATTAATGGTAAAGTATTCATAAAAAAAATAGATGACCATGTGACAGCAGTTATTGCAGAAAATCGGATAGCTTTCAACATCCGGATACTGGTACACTTTGTAAAAAAACAACCATTCTGTGCAACAGATCAACGTAATATGGATAAAATCAATAGGATAATCGTTAACAACAGTCCATTACCTATCCTTA
The DNA here is from genome assembly GCF_026571515.1 of Ruditapes philippinarum. Classification (NCBI taxonomy): domain Eukaryota; kingdom Metazoa; phylum Mollusca; class Bivalvia; order Venerida; family Veneridae; genus Ruditapes; species Ruditapes philippinarum. Next base: position 19,989 of record NW_026864169.1, read on the forward strand.
TACTCATTTGCAGGTAAACTTTCTTCTTGTAAGAAAATTTGAAAATATATAAAATGAATGAACGAATATATACGGCATCAATGTAGACCACAACGATATTCGAAATCCGGGTTTTAGTATTGTCAATAAAACTAAGGGACAAGCTGTTAAACTGAGCCTGCAATTTCGTGAAAATAATATCACAATGCACACATGCTTTTTATATAAAGTTATTAAATACAAATATAACAACATATTTGTTTTCTTGATTTTTACGAATCAAAATAAATCTAATTAACTCAACATAAAATTAACTGCTAATAATAACAGCTCCTTCCATAGGCAAAAATAAAAAGCATTCCATATAAGACGACGCCGCTCACCGGCGTCGCCAATAAAGTACTTAAATTTATTTCAAGTAAATATATGCTTTTATTTTCATTTTGCACCGTATTATTTCATTTGACAGTAAACAAGTGAAATGTGAACGTTTTATTTCTCTGTTACAGTCTTCAGTGTTTTGAATTGTTTATAATATTTTAGGAACACTCAGGGGTAACAATATTTTATGAAAATATCAGAATACCTCTAGCGTCGGCTTTAACACAGATGAACCGAATAACAACAATTTTAACCCGGAATGAACAGGACAAATAAAAAACACTTTAACGTGATTTGCCATGATAACTATATTTCTCAAAGAAGATTTTTCATCTAAAAAATTCAATTTGTGCACTATCATAAAAGGAACCTTTTAAATTTGGCACCACATTGATAGCGAACATTTAGATTTTGTTGAAATTGAACGATTTTTATGGAAGTTTCTTCTATTGTGCATTATTTGGAAAACTTGTTTTTATTGGAAAAATATGCATGTTTAATGTTTATTATTTGTAAAAACAATTTTATTTTAATTAATTTTCAAGTAACTATCAAGGAGGAAAGGAAATACTTTATTAATATGTCCTGGAGTCTACAGGAGTATATTACATAAAATCGATAAAAGCGTCCGTCCCTATTTGCTCTTTTTATATACCATGATTTAAATGTGAAATATTTGAAACGCCCATACATTCGGTTGTCTGTGATGCCTTGTTATTTATCTAATTCATTTCTTTTAGAATTTGAATGATAAATTATTTGAAATTGTACTGTTGTCACTAAAATGAAAATGATATCGAGGAGGAAAAAACTTTTAATATGCTTATTATAAATGTGTCAAGTAATTCTGCTGATATTCGTAACCGCGAGCAACTCAATCCCATTTGTACTTTCTTTCTTTTTCATTAATGTATTGTCAAATATATACACTGTCTGGCAATATAAAAAAGTGCATTTCAGACATTTCAAAGTGCTTCTCCTTCTTAAGATGTTTTCTTTATATATTGCTGCCCTGACTTTTATATCAAGAATATCTATTTATTATTTGCTTAACGGATTCTTTTTTTTCTGTCATTTTCTAAGAGAATTTTAAGTGAACTTTTAATAGTATCAATGGTTTAATCAGATTAGTCCTTTACAGCTCACGCAATACTCCATGTTTTATAAATTTTATGTCAAAGATACACGAAAAATCTTATAAAACACATTATTTCAGGGAAACTATTTTAACCAATTTTAAACCTTTATTGATAATGTCGAGAAAGATTCATGATATAATTGGTATTTAGAATTAAGGGCAAGTAATATATAAATCAAATATTACAATTTTGATAACATTGTCATCGAATAAGGTTTAAAACAAAAATCGTTGCAAAGTGAAATATAATAAGAATCACAAAAGTACGAACACCTTGGTTAAACTTTGACACATAGTAGTAGATGTTTGTCAAAATAAATAGAAAATAAAGCTTTTACAAAATTTTATATGAATTCTAGATTTCTTGCATCTGCAAACTTAGTAAAACAAATGCAGTTATAAAAAGTATGTTTACTTACAAGTAAACCAGTAACGAAAGGAATAAATGTCAAAGTACATAATAATTATCGTCGATTTCCATTTTTTTAAGAGCTTTTTATTTAATATTTATTATAAAAGTAAATTTATTTAATCAACCGAATTTCTACGTTTGAACAAATGTAGTTTCGCTTTGTAACTTACTGGTTTATTAAATCTCAAAGTCACTTCTATTAAATAATAAAATTCCTCTGGCCTCAATAAATTGCTTTATAAGACTTCATTAGATTATTTTTCCAATTAGGGCTTCTGAAATACAGTCATTACGTATAAGTCGTTAAAATCAATTCTTTGCCTTAAAGAATCATAAAGATACATGTATCATTTAAATTGCAGAACTTTTTGTCTCTAACATTAATTTATACGTATACAAACTAAAATAGTTAGTTTCCTACAGAAATAAATTGTTTACTAAACAGATAAATTGTAACAGTTTATACTTTGGGAGATTGTTTCCAAGTATGCTGAAGCATTGTATATCAACTAAGAAAATAATTAACCTTGAACTTCAGCAGATATTAGCTTAGCAAAGGATACAGTTTTCTTTAATCTTCTTTAATACATAGAACATTAAGATATAAATGTTTCGATCAATCTCAAGCTAACGATACTGAGATAATAATTCTAGTTATCTTTTTACTCAGATATTGACGGCATAAGCATAACACTTAGCGCATTTATAGGCCAACAATTTTGCCATACATTACATAAGGCCCGGTCACACAGCCTTTTGCGTCTGTATCGCGGGTAAATTTTCGCGATTTTTTTTGCCCGCGGTTGCCCGTGGTGGAAAATGTGCAAAATTGGCTTACCCGCAGTTTACCCGTGGTATGCCCGCGGAACAGACGCCGGCGACTGTTCCGCGTCCTTATCGCGGGTGAAGCGCGACGGTACCGCGGCCTACCACGGGTATAATAAAGCAGCCGAACCGGGCTGTAGAAATCATAATCGCTCAAGACACAGTCCTGTCAAGATCAAGCTATGGCACCTAAGAAGAAGCCTATGTCGAGTTCCCGGCAAAGAAGAAGAAGCAGCGTGCGAGCAAGAAGCCGAGGGCGAAGGCAGCAGATGAAGGCAGCCCAGTGCCAGTGGAGGCCGCCAAGAAGCCAAAGGCAGGGGTCACAGTTGAGGTGCAAGCTGTCGTCCACTCTGCAGCAGTCTGTGGTGGCGCGAGCAGCTCATCACGGAACTCCTCGACGATGGCCGCACACACTTCGCGCAACACCAGACTGATGGTGTTGTGAGGGACCCTCCAGCCATACTGCATCTCACGCTACTTGGCACGAAGAAGCAAGGTGCCTCAGGGTGAGGGCAACCTTCAAGGCCTGGATCAAGTGGTGCTCGCCAATTGGTGGTCTCCTTGGTAAGGGCTGGTGTCAGTCTCTGCACAAATTCATCAAACATTGCAGATGGCATTCTCATGAAGTTCTGGAAGGCCCTTGGATCTTCATTACGGAGCTTCACCATGAGACGATCGTACACCCCCAGCTCAGGTCTCCTGCCAATCCAGTCTCGCACCCAGATGTTCCGGACCACCCTCCTCATCCTCCTTCGTCTTCTTCTGTCAATGAGGAGCTGATGGACCTGTACCACTTGGTTCTGATGCTGCTGGAGCAGCAAGACGAGGTCTTTACGGTGACGGGGATCCATGTTCACCCCTTGACGTCTGGAGCACAACTGACGAATGCTCGGCAAATCGCACTTTTTATATACCTAAAATTAGACGTTGTACGGACGCGATAAGGCCGTGGACAATCGTATTTGGGACGTGTACAAGACGCAATTGAACGTGATTAGGCCGGTATTCGGGCGCGCTGTTTACGCGGAGAAAGGCGTTTGTCCGTGCTTACACGCGGTACACACGCTAATGCACGTGAAAACAACGCGGTACAGACGCGTAACAAACGTGCTATGACCGTGCTCCACCCGCGATTACCCGCTAAAATTTCGCGTCCTATCGCGTGTAGCCACGTCTTAACCGCGGCCGTAGCACGTACTAGCACGTTCGTTCCGCGTCTGCACCGCGTCTTTACCGCGTGTGTACCACGTGTACCGCCCGCGATTACCCGCGGTCTAAATTTTTGGGCAGCCCAAAACTTTTTCGCGCGGCCAACCGCGTTTGAATTTCTTACCGCGTGTAACGACGGGTAAAGTACGGCTGTATCGCGTCTTTATCGCGACCTAATAGCGTCCAACAGCGTCTGCTTCACGGGCAGAAATTTTTGGCCGTTATTCGGCCGCGATACGCCCGTGGAGGGCTGTGTGACCGGGCCTATAAACACATCATTATACTAATGTTTAGTACAGCTTTGAATCATTGAGAATCTAGTTAACATTATCGCACTATCACACCACGTTAACACCATAAAAGCTTTTTACTGTGCAAGTCTAGATGACAGTTTTATTGCTTCTTTAAATGCTGAGTAAAATTTATATGTTACAATATTAGCACAATAAAACTTGTTCAATGGCTTCTAGTTTTGTCAATAAAAATGTCGCAAAGTAAAAGTCTTTATGCACATTAGGATTTCAGCAAAATGAATTCGAATTCTACCATTGGAGCAAAACCATTATTTTGAATATTAAAAGATGAATGTTTTTCACTTTTAGCACTTTGAGCATGTCATTGTTAAAACAAACTTTGAAATGTTTTTGCCGAATTTGTTAATTTCATGTGTTCGCCTGTTTTGATATTGCTGTTAAACAATCTGACATTTTTATTCTAAAACATCTCAATTACAGTTGCCAAGTAGTCGTTATATTTTAGTTACATTTCATTTTAAGGTCGTAAGACGGATTGATGATTTGTCGAAAAGAAAACTGTTGATATGTCTAATGTAATTTATTCTGTTCGTATTAGGACTGGTGTAAAAAATATTACAATGTCCAAATCCATTAAATCTAGGAAGCGATTTATAAAATGGGTAAAGTTTGTTTTTTTGAACATCTTCCCGTCAAAATGCTTTAAATTATTGTATTAACGAGTTTCTATTCTCTATTCATGATAAAGTACAAATGCAAATCTGTTTATTTGAAGTCCTCTGTTAAAAATCAGGCTATGTGGCAATGAATACAGTTTCTGTTTAAATACATATACAATATAACATAAACATTTAAGATTTTTTGAGACGTAACTGGTCTTCTCAGGAATACACGTTGGGATTGCCATGGGACTGGTTTAAGAAAAAATAGTTTTTTCTTCTCATTTTAATGCATAGCCAGAAAGTCGTAACATATTTATTTTTTTTATACTTTTTTACTGTGATCATCTGAATATAGAATTTGCTCGATTGTACTTGCATCGCACATTGTTGTTATTTGTGCACCACCACTCGATCAGCGAAGTTTTGCACAACTCTATAATACAAATTACCACTCAATAATATCCGCATTAAAATGCACACATGGTTTGACGGGCAAAAAAAAAAGGGCACGATTTCATAAAGACTTCTGAAAAAAAATGTTTTTAAGAATAATTATAACATCAAAATTTTTCTCTACGTTCATGACATTTAAAGAAACAAACATCGGAAAGACAGATGAACGCGCATGCTTCTTCGACATCCCTGAATTAATAAGTTAATACTCAAAATTCTAGATAACATTGTACTCCACTCATTTGAAAATAAACTTCAATAGAGTGAGAATCGCGCGAACCCCTCTTTGTAGTATGCCTGCTAGTCGTCACTTCATTCATTAATCGCAATAACAGGTGATTTCGTGAGTCTCAATTATTATATGTGTATGCTTGAAGGAAATGTGACGCGTGTTTGACATCGTTGATAATATCCTACGATACATAATGCATATCTCAAATCTGTAGACTTTCAACAAAAGATCGGTTATAATAATCCCATATATCAGAAAACAAATGAAGACAAACCACAACATAGAATCATTGAAATAAATATAAATCGAATATGAGAGGTTTTAAAGTGAAATTAAATATCCTATAAGTTTTCTGTAATAATTATCTCTGCTTACAAAAAGGAAGTTTTCCAATCCCTTATTTGCCCGACCTTTCCTGCTAATTATCAATATGCAATGGGTTAACTATAGCGAATTTGAAAATATATGTTGGCGAGGAAATCTCGAACTTGTATTGAACAGAATTATTTGACATTTTTGCCTAATAAGGATAATTATAGTGTGTAAATTTATATCATTCAATTCATTGAACCATTCATTTGCATATAATTCCCTGCAGGCATTTCAAATGTAATTGAGTTTTATGAAATATTAAACATATATCTTTATTAAAGAACAAATTCGGTAATTAACATTGTTTCACTGTCCAAATACATTATGAATATTGTATATATTTATTAAACGTTTTACTCAATACCATACTCATGTATCATGTTTAAATGTATACTATTTCAGCCGCCATTTGCTTGTTTCTCTTTAGGTCTACGATGTATAAAAAATAACAAGACAAGTTTACAGTAAACCATTTTTTATTATAATTAATGTAAATCTTTGCACGTGAGATTAATAAATGCCATTACTATTTAACATTTTTATTTAATATCACTAGAGTATTTAACATCATTTAAAACTGGGCAATAATCAAATAAATATAATCTGTTCCTTCAAACGCAGCGGTGTTCACACGCAATCATCCAATAATATGATAAAATCTTCCAGTTATATTCACTTCAATCTGACTTTACAGCTGTGACCAAATACACTTACAAGAAAATATTGCAAAAATTGCAGAAGTAATTTGTGTAGAAATAATGTAGCGATAGTCACTGTAATATCCCAGTAAATTTGAAAAATATGGAGTGTATATACATGTAGTAGCAAACTCCGCTAAACTCTTTGTAAATTTATTTGTCGGCAGAGTCAAAAAGGTTAACGCGTTGGACAAGTTATAGATAGGTTTGCTGACCGCGTTTGTTCAAGCCCGGTAAGAGGCAACTCGTAGTTTCCGTGAGCAAGAAACTTTAACACTCATTGCGTAGAACTGGGTAATACCAGAAACCGATTCGAGAATGTTTCAATAAGCTTATATCGTTAACACAATCGAACTAAATAGTTTTGTACATATTAATTTTTATGTCATGTTTTCAATTGTAAATGCTTTTACAATGTCATTTACATTTTCATATGTTGGATGGAAACATATTTTCTTAAATGTATTTACATGGAAGAGTATATAATATCAAATCTCTCCTGTAATCTAAATATCAAGAAGTAGGAGACTTCCAGAAAAGAGATGAATGGTATCTCGGTAATGAAGCTTTTTTAGGATTATAACTGATATTTATCAGATCTTAATATCCTTAGAAATATATTAGGATAACATGAACTATCACTAATTGATCAATTTTGCATGAGATAGGCATTATCTTAATAACTTGTACCAGAACTTATTACATCAATTAAAGTGATAGATACCAACTAAACGGACACATGCAAAAATAACATTGTTCAAATACTTTATTTTAAATGACAAAAGTGAATGTAAAATATCTAACAGAGAAACATTTAATTTATATCTTAATATCTAAAATATGTGTGATTAATAATTAATTATTAGCCATACTTTTTTCTTATATTATTATATTGTATTTGAAACGCTGTGTATATATTAGTACATGTGAAAACTCTGAAAACCATGTATGGAGTGAACATAAAATGACAGCAATATAAAAATACACCTCTATTGTTGATACCAATTTTTTCTTAGTTACCCAAGCTGTGAATCTTCATTAAATGTTTTCAAATCGTCAAAAACTGTAAAACGATAGCTTAAGACCCGTATATATATTATTCTAAATTCAACATGAGTGGACTTTTTACTTTCCGTTTTACAAATTTTACAATTACGGTTTATCTATTTTAATCACATTCATTGTTTGAAAAATGTATACACAATCTGATACGGGAGATCTAATGAGTCAATGTTATCTCAAAAGATAAACTAGGTAAAAATCGCAACGGTATGACGAAATAGACTTTAATTTCTAAAAAGCATTGAAATCAAATATTCCTAAAAGCCAGAAAATTAAACAGGGGATGAAATTGGAAAGTTTTCGTTCAATTGCTACATAAAACCACAAATATGCTAAAGTAGTTCATAGGAGTTTACAGTTATATATACATTATATACTGAATATTGATTTTTATGGTATTTTACACATTCTGTTTGTGTTCCTTTTTAGACAGCTAAAGCTAAAACAAAGTCGTCTTTCTATCAGATTTCATTGATACACCAAGTTACAATTTACAGCTTCTTTGTTTTACAAACATCATGACTACAAAGGTCCATGATATATGTACTTTAACACTGCAGTATATATATTGTCTGTAACGTTTAGACTAATCTGTGAGAAGTGCTTCTAATGTGCGTCACCCCTGCATATAATGTTCTCACCCCTGCTGCTAATGTGCATCGTAATGTGCCAGACACATGATGAATGAACAATTTGTTGTAATTATAACACCGCTCATTTCCATGCAAAGTTAGATGTAAGTTTCAACAATATGTTATTTCAGGTGCACAAATTATGTTTCTGCTAAAGACATATAGCCGGCGAAATATTGTGTTTATTTTTCAAGTATTTGTCTGAAATCTACACTGGTAGTGAAAAATAGTGATTGACAGTATCGTGAACATTACATTTAACCTCTGAATAATCACATCTATACAAAAAGGACATGACCAACTCAAAGTTTTTTCTCAACCCTTAATCTCTGCTAAAACTGAAAGTGATAAGTATTTGCCACAAGAAAAAGGCCAGATCGGCCTGACAATTCTTATGCTAGTAGTTGCTAGGTTTTATACTTTGATATTGAAATCTTTATTACTTCATGGACTGGTCAAAGATCAAAGTGCTGCAAAGTTATTCAACAAGTCCAGCAGGTTAGAGTTTAAATTGTTCTTCTAAGTTCAAAATCTCACCATTTTTATGATTACATGTTGAATACTGCTTAAGCCGGTGCTAAGGGGCATAGACGGTAGCTTGCAATTACATGTACCACTACCGTCCATGAATAAACTCAATCAAACCAAGTCTGCAATATTTTCAATTTTAGTTTTAGGGATTTCGTTTTTCTCTGTTTTAAAACAAAATAGGCACCACAGTCAAGAGCTTGAATGATTTTTTTTTGCTGTCATATACTTGTTGTATCTCATAAAGACTTATAATCAGCACCAGTAAGATTTGTTATTGTTTTATGAAAACTAGGTGATGCCAAAAAGTACAATATATATGAACTCCCTTCCAGGGTATAAATGAATATAGGAACGGCGTAACATTGTCATTATAATATGTTGTAGCTATTTTTCAAAAATCAATTGTACTGTATAATAACATATTCTAACTTGCTTCACACTATTATAGCATTAAACAGGCTTGGCAACCAATATAGTATTACACGTATTTATTACAATAAGACATCTAAATATTTCTAAAATTTACGTGATTTCTTTCAGGCAAATTTTCAGACTGATTATACAAAAGTTCAAGTTAGTAGGTGTAAAATTCATTTTTCTATTTTGACATTAAAGCGATTTATATCACAAATATCTTTACATAACCTTGAACATTTATATCACATATTTGTCTTTTCATATTTTATGCCAGTTTTATGTCCACTCCAGGTTTTGGTTTGGTGCCTTCTGAGTGCCTACTTGTGTGTCTCGGGGGGGGGGGGGCTGCGTCCTGTGAACGTTGCCCTTGCCTTGTTGATCTTTATTCTTGTTTTTTTTTACAATAATTATAGATCTAAGGTTGTTTCGGCGAAGGGAACATCTGATTAAAAATTCTACAGCGAACCTAAGTGCAAAATATTTTATTTGTAAAAATACATCTTTGTAGACAATGGCTTCAACATATGTTTACCAAATTTATGTTTTAAAGTAATTAGGTTTGTAAAGAATTTAAAAATTAATTACGTTAGTAGCATTTAGTTTCAGACATAACATCAAACCACAAAATAATTATTATAGATGGCTTTTGCAGGCAAGTGTGAGATACACGATTCAAATACGTGTATTATTACTTAGCAGATAATAAAATGTTCCAGAACAAAAATATGTTATTCATCATATAAATGCCCCTACTAAATCACGTATACTTTTATCAGCATTCTTTATTTCAAGAATATGCATGTATTATAAAAATAGATTATTGTAAACCAACCACTTTAAATGATTCTTACTACTCAATTTACACAATATGTCTTCATGGTGTGTAAATAATCAATCATTTTCTTTCAAAAGCCAATTCTTTGAATCAAGCTGCTCTTATTTTGCCGATTCGCGTTTAACAGTCGCATTTTATCTCTGTGTTACATTTGTTAGCTACGAGTAAACAATCAAGCATGAAAAGTAAAGTAAAATGTCTAAAGATGTGTAAAATGACGCCCTTGAAAATTGCTTTCATTGGCGAGAGGTGTTTAACTAATAGCTGAAGGTTAACGGCCATGTTTTATACATGATGCAAGATAAGGAAACATTTCAAATTGAAACACCCACTTACTTGAGTACAATGTATACGCAACAGGTATGTCAAAAACTATTGAAAAAAGACGAAAACGACGTCTGGTTGATAAAGAAATCCTCTGAAAATAGTCGATATTTACCTGTTCAATACGGTTTGTATTCCTTAGAAAAAAACTCGACTAAAAAGTATGATATTCATATAGTTTGCACGTATTTATCTTTCTATAAAAGAAAATTGAAATTGACTTCATACAGTAATGAAAAGGAATTTGAAATAACTTCTTATATATTCTATATCTTAAAAGATAATCGCAATTAAAATGACAAAATCAAAATTGGGCTAAAGTACTGTCTTAGAGAGGATTAAGATAATCTGAATCAAAACAAGAATTGAAACAATTATTCTAAATTGATTCACTTCCCTTGTGGATTACAACTATATAATAACATATTTATTTTCCTTTCTATGCATTACCATACGTGAATAAACCCTTATTAATTCAAAACAGTCGTGCAGAAATTCCCTGGCTGATATTCTCGCGTAACATTTTAGTGCGAAGTCATTAAGATTTCATTATATTTCATTTCTGTTCAGCCAGTTCATTCATTTATTTGATGTGTATACATTTTTATTTAATCCCTAATGATGTGATAAAAAATGATAATTAAACTGTCAGTAACAAAATGATATAATGATAAATCAAAATTTTATGTTTCTTTTATGTTATGTGCAAGATTTTGTGTACTCCAATAGTGACCAAAGTAAGTATATGTGTCTCAAATCATATACTTCAATCATCCCTGTTTTAGATAATGTGTGCTTTTATACTTATTTATAAATATGATCGAAACGAAAATGTGTTTTCACACGCATATATCATAATTAATGTGAAAAATTAAGAAAACAAAATTCTAACTAGTTTTTAACTTTAATTTACGTTCGTTTCCAGAAATGAAAAAACCAACAACATATAAAATGACCGAACGTCCGTTAAAGGAGTTACACATGGTTTATCATAAAATCCACATGTTTCATATCATATGATATCATAAAGTGTGTTTTCCATATCAACTAAAAATAGCAATACACATTTTATTCAAGAGAGACGTAAATCATCGAACCTAAATATTGACCTTTGCAAAGTTAGGTAATAACAATAAAAGTAGGTCTGACAGAAAAAAATCATCATTAAGTAAAAAAAGGGCAAAAAACATTGTAACATTTTTATGAAATCTATATTCCTGATAATTTTTTGACTTGCAAGTTAATATTACTTTTCTTAAAAAAGAAAAAAGAAAAAATGAATAAAATAAAAAAGTAAAAAGTAAACATGACATTGTTTTTGTACAATGCGTCGTCGATTGTAGTTTATTAAATAACTTCATAAAGTGTGTTTTTATTGTATCTACAGTCTATAAACCACCTGAAGTAAATTGTATTGTAAAAATAATATAATAATTGTTTGTCTGGCTAAAAGTTCTAGTAAAGGGCAACTTTTGTTTAAAGTTTTTATTTGGTTCATATTTCAGTATGAGATGCCTTGTAGAATTAACAAAAACACAAACCTTATGGTCACATATGAATATATTTCGTGTACATGTCTCAATAAAATTGCATGTTTTTACCAGATGTGCCCAATTAAAGAAGAAACAAAACATGAATAAACTGTGTGTACATCTCTGAAATTGCATGCAGTTTTTTCGACGTTCCCTATAAATGAAAAATAATAAATCCGACGATAAATCAGCAACATTTCACAAATTGTTACAAAATTTACCTATACATTTCAAAAATTTGTTTAAAATAATTTATTTTTAAAACAATGTTCTTTAATCAAAGATATTGTTAGTATTTTCATTTGTGATAAAGTTGGCAAAATATACAAAAATGAAATTTGAAATTTCACTTACATGCAAATAACAATAACTGTACACATATGCGGAAAAAACAAAAGAAGTCTCAATTTGCAGGCATTGGCTTTTTAATTCTCGTCTTTATCCTTGCCATACATAATTTCCTAATCATAATGCAAAATTGCAAACATATAGGCCCGGCTTACACATTTATACCCGATTTTTCAAATGTCCTTTTCATTCCTGGCGATTATAGAGAACATTAAGAAAATTTCCCATCGGTCTGTGGAAAAACAAACTACATAAAAAATAGTTTGCAGCAAAAAAAAAAAATTACGAGTGTTTTTCTAGCATATGCAAAAGTTTTTCGACGAATTACGTGACAGTTATCACAAGATTTTCTGACAAATTATAATAAGGACTCCATCCTTCGTGTAACGGTTCCTCCCCCGTGACATAAATGGTGCGATTAGTTTAGAGTTCTGTTAAACACAACATTATGTCAATATCTTGTGCTAATCTGTTAACTTCTTTTTCTCTTTTCATATCTGGTGTGTTTCCATGACGACGTTAATTACAGGTAAGACAGTCATTAGTGTCCTTAAGTAGTATAGTTAGTGTCCTTTGATATCATGAGTATGAAAATTTCTACTACTTCATTAAGTCTATTGCATGATCATAAGAATTAGCACAATTGAAGTCATTACAATTCCTTGTGCCCTATTTTCACACGAAAACTTTTTTATGTGTTTTCTTTTCGAATTTGTTTAAACATATTTAAAGCATTTTTGAGCGCAAATTATTTACATATTCAACTTTTACAAGAGAAATTTATAAATGCATTCATTAATGCTCATTGTCTTACGTGGTCCATGTATACGTAGTCAAATTATTATTTAATTTCATAGTTTAATTAGCGGTTTAAACCGTTGCTACATTACCAAAAATCACAGCACCTTTTCAAAAAAAATATTGTAATGTGATTTCAAATTATGCTTTTAACGTATGCATGCATTATCATTACTTTATCAGTATATATTATGACATGGTGACTTTATACCCAAGAGAAATACTTTCTTTCATTAATTGTGTTAACCAAGATAAAGAACATACATAAATAAATGAACTGTTGTGTCATACATCTTACAGGAGCTTCACTTAAGTCCAAAAGCCTTAAACATAAAATATGTAAACCTTAAATAAATCGGTGAGTTACAACAGAGAATATGACAAAGTTGAAAATGTTACGACATTGTTCAATGTAAGGTGCTTTTAACACAATGAAACCAATTACTATGGAAAAACTGAGTAAACAAATGAAGTGAAATTTTGCGCACGAATGTTTAGTATATACTTAAATTGAATGGTTTAAATATCTTGAAAAGAAATTTCCAGCCACTATATGTAAAACAGTCCCTTTAAGCTTACACGTGTTTTTAAATAATTTATCAATGAATGTGGAAAGGTACAACAATTTCTAAAACATTTTTTTCTTGCCGTAAGTGTTACCCTAATGGACTATAAAGGTATATTTTAACCACAAGCTTTATCAGGAAGTGTATGTTGGTTTGATGACAGGAATTGATTAATGATTTGCATTTACTAAATGTATACTAATAGAATTTTGGTATGGTTGATTGTTTATTATCTCCCTTAATGGCTCACAATCAAACTATAGACACTCTAAAATGGTATACTATACGGAAACTGTGAATTTCACAGAAACATGAGCAGTTTTGTGTCATTATTCGGGACCAGTCTGTCATTTATCTGAGAACTAATGCTGAATGTATAACTTTTGCATTTTAGTTTTCTGATATTATACTATATAATCACTTTATGAAAATTTCAAGGGTTTGGCTACAAAACTGTTGTAAGTCTTTTTTGATATCATATAAGTTACTGCAGTTTTAATGTCGATATGTTTTAGCAGTTCAAACATATTTCGTTAGTGTTTATTTACTGAGCAAAGAAAATGTAAGGCGTAATAAGAAATTAAAAGAATAAATTAGCCAATAAGTGTTTGAAAGATGAAATGGTTTCATAAAATAATGTTGTTGCTACCTTTAATGAGCCAAAGCAAATTTATCTAATCTAATTAGGGTTTTGGGAAACCTTATATTCAAACAGCAAAAAGAAAAAAAGTGAGAAACGTGTTTATTGCACTTTGTACCCAATCCTTAAAATGGATTGTCATTAAAATTGTGTTATGTAATATCGTTTTAAGTACACTCAAATGTCAAACTTTATTTAAAGAGTGGAAATGTAATTTCTTAACATATCAGTGAAGGTTTGAAAATGTAATTTATTTACTTACAAGTGGAAGACAGTCATTTTCTCCTATTAGACGCAATATCCGAATCTCAGGCTTGGTTTTGTTAAGAAGATTTTTGTTTTGTTCACATTATTGGATGTTCTTTAAAGAATTGTTTAAAAGCATGATAGATGCTCATTAACCGAAAGTAGCACGAAATTTGAAATTATTTTTTTATTAATATAGAATGTAAACATGTAGTAGTGCATGTATTTTTACTTACGTAATAATTGACAAAAATTAACAGCAGAAAAATATAGTTCAAATAATTGGCTAATAATTATCGCTTTCAAAAAAAGGCCAACTATCATATGACACAAAAAATAAAATTTTAGCGAAATAAAATGTTATCCTTTCTGAGGCAAAATGGGCCTTTAAGATAAAGATTTAAGCATCACTATCATGTTTTATGTTTGGAAGTAAAATATCAGAACAAATCTATCACAGAACGTTGTCATTATATAAAATATATTGGTCGCCATCGTTATCAGCAGAGAAAAGGACACACAAGTATCGCCAACATAAGAGAAGAAATATAATTAATTCCATTCCGAAATTTATTCTAGGTATCGGCAATGAAAACAGAAATATTAGCCTCTTCATTGTAGTTTTACTGTCCGATTTCGCGTAATTTAATTTCGTTTTATGGAATAATGCGAGCAATTTTCTCTCCAACGACGTGGCATTCACTTTGTCCGGCGCTATGGAAGAAGTTAACGTGTGACACGCAATTACGCAGTTTGTTTCTTATTTCATATTGCGGAAACTTGAATATTTTGACCGCGTTGGTGTCGTCCTAAGACATTAAAGGGATGAGCACTGTAGTCTGATGCACTTATATGATGAGAAGATTCTGCTGCTTAACTAATCACAACACATATACTTACAAAACCCTAGGTTACATACCGCCCCTTTGTGCATATAAATAAGAAATTTTAAAAACTATGAAACTTATTTTTATCAAAGAAAAATATTAAATGAAACATTATATGAAAACAATTTAAACATAACATTTTAGTGAAAGATCAAGGTCTGGACAAATAACAAAGCGAATTCCTTTAAACGAGATGCGATGCGAAATACATGTTGTATTTAAATATTTATTCAGCTAAGACTTTAAAGGGAATATTGAAGATAACGCTTATTGCAAAAAATAAAGCTTATCCTTTTCTAGTTTATGCTGTTTTGACAAGACAAGGTATTTTTATCACAATCAAAAAAATGTCGCGCAAATCACGCTCCATTACGTTATTTCATTTGACCCAGATGTATCTTTAAAATATGTTTTTGTCGTTTCGATCTGCTTGTTCTTCATTATGCTATGAACGAGTTCATTTTCACAATGAAAAAGAAATTGTTGTTATTTTTTCATTAATTTTATAAAACATTTAGGTTATTTAATTCGATACTTATAATTGCAATGAAAATTTGTAATATATTATTAAAACTTCAAAAAATGGAAACAATTTTAGACCAATCTTTACAAATAAATATAAAATATTTGAATTGACGTACCGGTGTAACAGAATAATAGCTAATTTTAACAGTACGCTGTGATATTTTAAAACATATAAATGGTCATTATTCAACCCAGCATTAAAAATCACAATTAAAGCTTAAATCGCATGATATTTATGACATATGTATATGAAAGTTGTAATATCAATCTGAATGAAAATCTTTGACCTTGATTAAATCATCATGAAATTGCTTCTGTCATTTAACTGTAGTTCAAAATTAATGCACAAAACTGCCATATATTCTAGGCTGCTAAAAGGAGCAAGTCAATCTGATCAAATTGTTAATTGTAACTATTTGCACAATTACAATGTGTTAACTCCTATTCGCTACTGAATATATAAGATATTAAATGATTAGTTATCATAGCTTACGGAACGTCGGTGGTTCTACTCAGGTGTTGGTGCCTTAAATAATGCACGGAAGGGCACCTGAGGTCTTCCTCCACCAGTAAAGCTGGAACGTCGCGAAATGACCTGTACTGTGTCGATGTGACGTAAAACCCAAAACAAACAAACAAAAATTAGTTATCAGAATTTGGTATAGATCGTTTACTCCCTAGTTGCTATAATTATGACGGATTTAATTTCTATTTCATATCAAATCAATGTATATTTTCCCCACCAGACTAATAGCAACACTTAATACTTAGTATGTTTTGAAACAATAAATTTTACACACAGGGATTTCTGATTAATAGCTCTTAATGTCTTTGTTTCTTCGGCTTTTATTAATCCCCCATACATAATTTTATGAGCTTAATTTACATAAAACACGTTCTTGCATTCTTATAATGAGATTGTGTCTGAGACTCGGAAACATCAAACAGTGTGTCAGTAAAATATGATGTATAGTTCTATATTCCAGGAACAATGTGCCGAATATTGTGATGGTCAAATCTTTTTATGAATCCGCTGTAATTGATATCACTGGAGCTTAGATAAGGGTCGATTTTGGCATTTCTTTGGTATTGCTGAATATTGTGTTTGTTAGATACAGGAACTATTTTATACTTCTCTTACACTGATTTCGTATACGTTTTGCTTTTCTCAGAAATATGTTAGAAAAATCACATATATTGTGAATGAGAAGATCATATAACCATAAACGTAGAAATGTTTTCAATATGACAGTAAATTTGTATATGATTTATTTAAATCCACGAAAACAGCGATCTTATTGCTAAGGCCTGAAATACTGAAAGAAAAATGGCTTAATACACCTCGATAAAACAGTAGCAATAAATATCACATAAGTTTATATGAAGTATGAATGAATCGTTTTGAATCACTTTGCTAATTAAAGAGAATCGTAAACATTTTTTTTCTAAGTTGCATGCATGCGTTTTCTGCAAAGTTCATTTCATTTTTATGTAAAAATTACTTTATATAATGACCTTGACTTTTACTGGCTTATCAAATATATACAAAAGAAAACTTCAATCTTTATGTTTAGACATTTGAAAGTATGTTTAATGAATTTGCAACAGAGCAAATTTATTTGAGCTAACGAAAAAATAAAATGCCATACAGTTTTTACCTACATTCGGTGGTCTAGGAAGGAAAACACACAGAGACGAAGATAAATGACATATTTGATCGGACAAGACGACGTGCAAATGTTTTTGTTTACATAGCAATGAAGTAATTTCTAAGAAAACTCAGAGCATTCCGAGAGTGATAGCGCTCGTAAATCATTGCTACATGTAAACATATATATTATTGATGAAACCTTATTCAATGATAGCTAAAAAATGTTATACCGTAAACAGATAATTATTTTCGGTTAACATTAACACACAAAAAGAACATATTTTAAGATAAGTAAAACAAAATTGACCTTGCTCAATACCTCTTAATTTATTCTTCTCATCACGAATAAATTTGAAATTATAGAATTGATTAAAATATATATTCTAAAATACCTTATCACAACGAAAATATTGTAATTAATATATATGTCATTTGAAAATAATTATATATTATTTATAAAAAATTCTTTTTGGACTATTTAATTCACAACTTACTTTTGTTCTACGAGCAAAGCTTGACAAAAGCACTAATATAATGCAAACCATTCCTACATTCTATTCCAATCTGCAATATATCGTATTCATTGGTAATGAAAACAGGTTCGTTTGTGGATTTGTTCTCTATTTACGGTCGGATTCCACGTTATTTAATTTCTTTGTATGTTATAATACTGGCAATTTCCATCTGAACGACTTGGCATTCACTGTTTTCGATATTAGAGAGGACATTAGCATGGTGCATGGAAGTATGAAGCTAGATGCTTGTTAAAAAATTGGAAGAAAAGAAATTATTTTATTAGATGCAAATGGTAATACGAAAAACAATTATACGTATTGATAATAGAACTGATAATTTACTGTAAAGCTGTAGTTAATATGTACATATCTATAAACAGTTGCTTTTTGTTTTACGTCAAGATTTTATCGTTGTGTTTTCTGTAAGGCAAAAGTTTTTTCTTAACAAAACAATGGTATTGCAGTTTTGACTGTTATGTTTTAGAAGGCAACAGGAATTTTAATATAAGTTATTTTCTGAAATATTATATGTATATAAAGTTTGTAGGTCACAGAGAAACAGTATGTCAACTATTTTTCTCAAACACTGATTATTTATAGGGATGAAAATATCCAAAATAACAAAAGATAAAACGTGTTACAGTAGGAATTATCAAATACATCATCTACTTTCTGGCATTTAGATCTGGCGTCTCAGACATATTCTAATCATAGAAATGCCAAGATGAATTACTCGGAAATCACGCTCTAGCAAGTGACATGTCAAACGAACTGATCCTGAAAATTCATTTCTTAAACATATTTCAGAAATCTTTATCTGCTGTTTTAAAAGGCGTTTTAGTTATTTTGTAAAGAATTGAGAGTTTTCTGGTTTATATTTTTTTAATTCTTGGTAAAAAAGTGTTTTGAGTTTTACATGTGATCAATATGCTTATATAGAGTTTTTCTCTCGTGAGCAGAAGTAAAGAGAAACACGGTGAATTTTCGATGATCTTTTATCTTTAGTGTGGTAACTGTTTCCGAATTAATTTGTTTACGAATTGCGTTCTAGCTGAAAGGTCATCCTCATACTTAAGCTCGTTCATTATCTTTTTCTATCATTCAGAATCTCTGGTTTTATTACCAAGCTGGTTACTTTTTATAATCACCTTATAAAACCCTTTTTGTTATTTCGTCAGTGTTCAGTGTTTAGTTGTCTGTACTCATCCTTGTGTTACTGTAACACATGTCTGTTATTATGCTTTCAATGCCATATTACCTTAACCACCTCAATAATTCAAATAAAATTCACGCATGTCGTTTGGATAACAATGCAAATACAGGTCACTCCAAATGGTTCATAGTTCAATCTTACAGAATATTACTGAAAAGTTATGGGCCAATGATATGATGTTTTGTGTGCAAGTTGTATCTCCGCAGTTTTGCAAGTAAACGTCACAGATGAGGTGCCATATTATATATTACCATCTTCACGTGCTGATAGCCTTTAAAGTTAAATGTCTAAAAATGAATAAATACTGGATTATCATAGTGAACGTTTTCAACGCCCGCGGTTATCCAAAATCATCTCTCCTGTTTAGGCTCATATGTCCTCGTAAAACTAAACCAAACCATAAACTTGAGATGATGATGCTGATGATGATGATGATGAACGTTGATAACTGAAGCTTTTTTTAGCTTCTCTTCATTCCTAAAAGAAATGAAACAATTTTAAAAATGAAGCAAAATTAGAAACACCGCACAATTGAAACATTTGCAGGTTCGGTTTTATTGAGCCATGAAATTAACAGATGTTAAATCATTAACAAATGTCACACACTGACTGCTAAACTAATTAAAGCACCAATGAAAACACTACTAAGCCACTATTGTTATTTGGTAAATTCAGTCAATCGTTTGATTTTAGTTTCTAAATTTCAGTGTACTGTCAAATCTGTGTTGAAGACCGCCTCTGGTAAAGGATATTCCTGCTAAAAAAGCTTATGTTTTATAACCATAATTGTTTGTGATAAAATGGAATGATGCAACCTCAAAATAAAGACCATTTGTCTTTTAATACCATTAATTCCCCTCCTCCAAAAGGCCTTCATTCACAGGTTTGACTATACACATCTCAATGTCAACTGTATTGTTAGATGCAAAAATGTCATCATCATAGTTTTGAAATTTTATATTTTCAGATATTTGCGTTCCGCAAAATAAATGCATTGAGTTATATTTGATATCACGACATGCAATTTACGCAAGGTTAATTGGCTGATAACGCATCATTGCATTTTTATGATTAGATTCTGTTTGAAACGTTTCTTTTTTATAATTCCTGTAACACAACACCGAATGTAACTTTGTTGGAATATTCTTTGGTAATCCTCAATTAATTGTTGTCACAGAAGCATTGACATTGATCAGTTTGACATTTCTTTTGTATCAGCTTATTTCTTTCCGTTTGTTTGGTCTTTTCACAAAGCTCTTGTTTAGATTTGCTTCCGTCAGTGAAAAAGATATCTTCACTTTGACTTACTCTCAAGGTGTAACGTCTAAGAAATTATTAACTTTCTGTCTGATTTTTGACAAAAGGTTTTGTAATTGATGTATTTTTATTACAAACAAAATTGCAGAAACTATTTGTTCTTTAAGACACTAAATAAGATTTACTTGACTATGTACTTTATCCATACCTGATTTTTAATTTAATAATAGACTTGATACAGTCGTCAGATGAAGTTAAGTAGTTGTCGACAAGCATATCTGATACGATTCAAAATAGAAATCTTCATACATTAGTTAAAATGTCACGCAAATGTAAAATGTCACGTCAAAACACAGCAACGAAACACAGAACACTTTAATATATATTTAGTAACAACACGTTTATTTTCACAAAAGGTGCTTAATACTGTATATGGCATGTTTTATCAAACAAAAAAATACTAAGATAAAATCAAATTGACACCTGAGTGAAAACATATTTTACTCATTACCTATGTGTTAACGGATTGCTTCATTATGTGTACTGTACTCGTTTGAGACTTTCAAATTAGTCTATGTGTCTAAAGTAATTTGTCTGTAAAAATCTTCTACCATTGTTTTCTATGATATGATTCCTCTGAAGACATTGAGGCGGAAACACAATTTGCCACAGAATCGGCAAGAGACTTTGCTACTATGGCATCCCTGACAGAAACTACAACAAAGTTGTTCTGTTTCATTACAAGTCAATAAATATGCCAATACGCATTTCCGCACTTTAGTACGATGGAACGCTAATGCATGACTGCTCAAGCAAACTTGTGCGAATTATCAGATTTATCTTTCAAAAAGATTTATTTCCATGTGAACACTTTATCAATTTATTCCTGTGTTTAAAGGTAACAGCTAATTTAAACTGTGTCAATGAACATTTTGGCCAAATTTATTTATTTGTCGTATTTACCATTACAGTGTCAATTGAATCTAAAAGAATTGAGTGACATAAGATTTACATTAACTATTGTATAAAAAGTGCTTGAAATGTTTTTAAGTACTTACTACATTGAATTTGTGCCCGATGTTTGAATTCAGAATTTTTAAATGTATAAATGATACTGCTTGAAAAGGAGAGGGACATAGTACGTCCTTAATCTAAAATGATTATTTGGTATATTCAACAGGTAATGTTACCAGATTATAAATTACTTGAAATTGTTAAAGTAAATAGTGATCTCTAAGAAGCATGAATTACAACTAAAGTACATGGAGACTCGGTTTGATTGAGTCTGTTCATGAGGGATAATGATACAGTGCAAAATCCCTTACGACCTTAGCACCGGTTTAAGCAGTTTTACCACTGAAAAGTATCAGAATAAATGGTCACGAAGTACTAGGAAAATATAACAACACTGAAATAAAACTTCGAGATACAAATTATCAAACAACATAAGAGTATAAAGTTTGATAACGTTATATCCCGTTCCAGACAAATTTACTCTGTACTGTTTTTTTTTTAACAAAGGACATGACGTCCTGGAATCTACCTTGTATTACATGTATCCAAAAAAGTGATAAAAGCGCCCGTCCCTTTTTGCTCCTACTATACACCATTATTTAATATCATGGAAAAGCAAGCCTGGCATATATCAATGTGCACTTTTTTGTCAAACAAAAATAACACAGGAAAAAATATTTGAAACGCCCCTACATACGATTGTCTGTGATGTCTTTTATTCATCTAATTCATTTCTGTTAGAATGCTGATAAGATTATACTGATATTGTACTGTTGTCACTAAAAATGAAAATGATATCGAGAAGGAAAAAAACTTTTAATATGCTTATTATAAATGTGTCGAGTAATTCTGCTGATATTCGTAACCGCAAGCAACTCAATCCCATGTGTAATTTCTTTCTTCTTCATTAATGTATTGTCAAATATATACACTGTCTGGAAATATAAAAAAGTGCATTTAAGATATTTCAAAATGCTTCTCCATCTTAAGATGTTTTCTTTATGTATTGCTGCCCTGACTTTAATATCAAGAATATCTATTTATTATTTGCTTAGCGGATTCTTTTTTTCTGTCATTTCTCAGAGAATTTTAAGTGAACTATTAATAGTATCAATGGTTTAATCAGATAAGTACTTTACAGGTCACGCTATCAACCATGTTTCATAAATTTCATGTCAAATATTCCCGCAAAATGTAATAGAACACATTATTTAAGGGGAAATAGTTTAACCAATTTTAAACCTTAATTCATGATGTCGAGAAAGATTCATGATATAATTGGTTTTAAGAATAAAGGGCTAGTTATATGTTTACTAAATTAAGTATTAAAATTGTAATAAGATTGTTATTTTAGGTGGTTCAAAACAAATATGTTTACAAAGTGAACACTCATAATAATTACAAAATACTAAAATAACTCTTGGTTAAACTTTAAGGAAAAAAGTGTAAGATGATTGTCAAAATGGCTACACACAAATTTATATTACAAACCGAAACAAAACATACACAAAACAACACCCTCCCTGATAAGAAAAAGCTTCTATAAATTTTTTAATGAATTCTAGATTTGTTTAAGTCAACAAATTTAATAAAGCATGCAAATGTTTTATGACCAAAGCATGTACACATATCTGAATCATTTCGGGAATAAATATCAAATTACCTGTTATAAAAACATATAGCCGATTTCCATTCATTCTTTTAATTTGATATTCATTACTATAGTACATCTATTTTATCAACCGAATTTCTATGTTTGAACAAATGTAGTTTCGCTTTGTAACTTACTGATTTATTAAATCACAAAGTCACTTCTATTTAATTATAAAATTCCTCTGGCCTCAATAAATTGCTTTATAAGACTTCATTAGATTATTTTTCCAATTAGGGCTTCTGAAAAACAGTCATTACGTATAAGTCGTTAAAATCAATTCTTTGCTTTTCATTCATGTTCAGCTTACTAGCTTCTATCGTATTACTATTTTCCATCAAACATTTGATGTTTTGTATCATTTCCTTCAAATATCTTCCTTACTTTATGTTATGTTTATAAATTTGGGATAAACATGTATTAATTGCTACAAAGGCACCGGCCGTATAAAACGGAAAAATATGTTTGTTTGTTCCGATTAATTTTTAGGCCATACGTCGATTCAAGCTTTCATGACACAGGGAAGCCTTGCGTGTCTTTTCGTGCATTATTTCATAAAGATACATGTATCATTTAAATTGCAGAACCTTTTGTCTCTAACACTTATTTATACGTATACAAACTAAAATAGTTAGTTTCCTACAGAAATAAATTGTTTACTAAACAGATAAATTGTAACAGTTTATACTTTGGGAGATTGTTTCCAAGTATGCTGAAGCATTGTATATCAACTAAGAAAATAATTAACCTTGAACTTCAGCAGATATTAGCTTAGCAAAGGATACAGTTTTCTTTAATCTTCTTAAATACATAGAACATTAAGATATGACTGTTTAAGTAAATCTCAAGAAACTTATATAATAATTAAAGTTATCTTTTTGCTTAGATATTAACGATAAAAACTGTTCAAGGACAAAACTTTCCCTGTGTAATCCCTGCATTTATAGGCCAACAATTTCTGCCATACATAACTGTATAAACTATAAACAATTCATTATACTAGTGTTTAGTACAGCTTGGAATTATTGAGAATCTGGTTAACATTATCGCACTATCACAGCAGAAAACACCACATAAACACCATAAAAGCTTTTACTGTGCAAGTCTAGATGACAGTTTTATTGCTTCTTTAAATGCTGAGTTAAATTTATATCTTACAATATTTCACAATAAACTTGTTCAATGGGCTTCAAGTGTGTCAATAAAATGTCGCAGTAAAAGTTTTTATGCACAATTAGGATTTCAGCAAAATGAATTCTAATTCTACCATTCGAGCAAAACCATTATTTTGAATATTAAAAGATGAATGTTTTTCACTTTTAGCACTTTAAGCATGTCATGGTTAAAAAAAACTTGGAAGGGAATTCGCCGGATTTGTAAATTTCTTGTGTTCGCCTGTTTTGATACTGCTATTAAACAATACGACATTTTTATTGTAAAACATCTTAATTATAGTTGTCAAGTACTCGTTCTATTTTAGTAATATTTCATTTTAAGGTCGTAAAATGGACTCATGATGTATCGGAAAGAAAACTGTTAATATGTCTCATGTTACAGTTTTCAAATTGCTTCTTCCATTATGTAGTTTATTCTGTTCGTATTAAGACTTGCGTAAAAAAAACGCAATTTCCAAATCCATTAAATCTAGGAAGCGATTTATAAAATGGGTAAAGTTTTTTTTCAACATCTTCCCGTCTAAAGGCTTTGAAGTATTGTATAAACGAGTTCCTATTCTCTATTCATATAATTTAAAAGTACAAATGCAAATCTTTTTATTTGGAGTAGTTTGTAAAAATATCAGGGTTCGTGACAATAAAAACAGATTCTTCTTAAATACATATACAATATAACATCAGCATTTAGATTTTTGAGACTGCATTTGGACGTAACTGGTCTTCTCAGGAATACACGTTGGGGTTGCCATGCGACTGTTTAAGAAAAAATAGTTTTCTTCTCATTTAATGCATAGCCAGAAAGTCGTTACAGATTTATTTTCTAATACTTTTTACTGTGATCATCTGAATAAAGAAATTTGCTCGATTGTACTTGCGCGTTGCACATTGTTGTCCTATATGGCACACCACTCGATCATGTGACTTTTGTACAACTTTTTATACAGGAACTACTCAATAATTTAACACATGACTTTACAGTTAAATTTGATTTCTGAAGTAACTATTTTTATAGTTTAACTCAATTTTCTTCCTTTTGACTTTAGACACGAACGGGAAAAGTCAAGCGCGCTGTTCTTTCGAGAGATTTGTTGATTTAAAATTTTGATAAATTTTACTCGACTCTTGATAAACAAATGTATTTAATGTAAATCTTGAACTCTAAGGTAGCCCTGTAGTTGTCATTCACTTCACTTAATGTCAATAACACTTGTCTTTTAGGGGCTTAAATATTATTGAGTTTCTAGATATACCCCAAATATTGATATTTGGGAAAAATTCTATTAAACTGAAGCTTTAACAGGTCGGTAAAATTCATGCAAAAAAAAATGAATGAAAAAAGATAAAATAATGTTATTTCTTATATAGGATTTTTTTACAAAAGAAGTAAATTTCAATCTTATTTAGTGAACACATTTTGCTAATAATAATATGCAATGAGTTTATTTTTTTCTAAAATGATGTTCTGGCAAATATTGAATGAATGGCATGACTTGTGTTAAACAGATTAATTGAATATTTTAGCCTGAAAGAAATTCTGTTATTTATCATTTCAATTCATTGAACCATCAGTTGCACATTTTCGCCTACAGGCATTCAAATTTAATTGGATTTTTAGAAAACAAACACAACCATGTGAAGAACAATTCTGTTTTTTACATTCACTATCAAAATACATTATAAATATTGTATATATTTATAAAACGTTTACTCAATGCATATTCATATATCATGTTTAAATGTATACTATTTGTTTCCTTTAGGTCTACGGTGTATAAATTAACAAGAAAGTTTACAGTATACCATAATACCATATATTATGTAAATCTTTGCACGTGAGATTAATAAATGCCATGACTGTTTCATCATTTTTATTTTTCTATCACTAGAGTATTTTGACCTGATTTTATATTCAATTTGGCAATAATCAAATAATGTCAGATCTGTTCCTTCAATCACAGCAGCGGTGTTCACACGCAATCATCCACTAATATGATAAAGTCTTCCAGTTATATTCACTTAAATCTGACTTTACAGCTGTGACCATCACTTACTAAAAAAGTGCAAAAATTGCAGAAGTAATTTGAGTAGAAGTAACGTAGCGATTGTCACTGTATGTTACCAGTAAATTTGAAAAATATGGGCTGTATTTATAACCAAACTCCGCTAAACCTTTTTTAAATCTATTAATTTATTTGTCAGCGGTGTGTCACCGAGTTTTAACCCGTTGAACAAGTTTATTAAGGTTTGCTGGCCGTGTTGGTTAAAGGCCTATCAGAGGCTACTCGTTGTTTCCATGAGCACGAAACTTTACACACATTGCTTAGTACCGTTTGATACCAGGAACGGATTCAAGAATGTTTCAATAATCTTAATATACCTTCCATCACAATCGAACTAAATAGTTTCGTACAAACTAATTTATTTGTCATGTTTTTAATTTTTAGTGCTTATAAATTATATTTTTTACATTTTTATATGGTGGTTGCATACATTTTTTCTAAAATGTATTTACATGAAAGTATATAATATTAAATCTCTCCTGGTAACTAAACATCAAGAAATAAGAGATTGCCAGAAAAGAGATAAATGGTATCTCCGTAATGAAGCTATTTTAGGATTATAACTGATATTAATCAGATCTTAATATCCTAAGAAAATATATTAGGATTACGTGAACTGTCACTAATTGATCAATTTTGCACGAGAAAGTATAGGCATTTTCTTAATAACTTGTACCAGAACTTATTACATCAATTAAAGTGATAGATACCAACTAAACGGGCACATGCAAAATAAAAGGATTTATTAATTATTTAAATGAAAATAACATTGTTCAAATACTTTATTTTAAATGACAGAAGTGAATGTAAATATCTAACAGAGAAACATTTAATTTATATCTTAATATCTAAAATATGTGATTTATAAATAATTGCTAGCCATACTTTTTTTTCTTTATATATTGTATTTATATTTAATTTGAAACGCTTTGATGATTAATATTAGTACATGTGAAAACTCTGAACGATGTTTCGAGAAAACATAAAATAACAAAAATATAAAACTACACCCCTATTGTTGATACCAATTTTCCCCGTTACTCAAGCTGTGAATCATTATTAAATGTTTTCAAATCGTAAAAACTGTCAATAAAATGACCCGTATATTCTCAATTCAGCATGAGTGGACATTTTGTTCGTTTTACAAATTTTACAATGACGGTATCATATTCACTGTTTGAAAAATGTATACACATTCTGAGAAGGAAGATCTAATGAGTCGATGTTATCTCAAAAGATATACTAGGTAAAAAATCGCAACGGTATGACGAATTAGAAATTCCAACATTGCCCAATCGCCCCGGCTCAAACTATTCAAACTTTAATTCTAAAAAGTATTAAAATTAAGGATCCCTAATAGCCAGAAAATTAAACATTGGAGATGAAATAGGTAATTTTTTGTTCAATTGCCACATAAAACCACAAATAAGCTAAAGTAGTTCATAGACGTTTACGGTTATACACATATACTGAAATCAGTTTATGGTATTTTACACATTCTGTTCGTGTTCGTTTTTAGACAGCTAAAGCTTAAACAAAATTGTCTTTCTGTCAGATTTCATTGATACACCAAATAACAATTTAAAACCTCTACCAGCTTACTCAAACATCGACTACAAAGGTGCATGATATATGTACTTTAACACTGCAGTATATCTGTTGTCTGTAACTTTTAGACTAATCTGTGAGAAGTGCATCTAATGTACATCACCCCTGCATATAATGTTCTCACCCATACTGCTAAAGTGCATCGTAATGTGCCAGACACATGATGAATGAACAATTTGTTGTAATTATAACACCGCTCATTTCCATGCGAAGTTAGGTGGTAGTCTCAACAATATGTTATTAAAGGTGCAAAAGTTATGTTTTTGCTAAATACATATAGCCGGTGAGATATTGTGTTTCGTTTTCAAGTATTTGCCTATAATCTACACTGGGAGTGAAAAACAGTATCGCGAACATTACATTTATAACCTCTGAATACTGGTATCCATACAAAAAGGACATGTCCAACTCAAATTTTTTTCTCAACCCTTTATCTCTGCTAAAACTGAACGTGATAAGTCTTTGCCAGGAGAAAAAGGCCAGATCGGCCTGACAGTTCTTATGCTAGTAGTAGCTAGGTTTTATACTTCGATATTGAAATCTTTATTACTTCATGGACTGGTCAAAGAGCAAAGTGCTGCAAAGTTATTCAACAAATCCAGCAGGTTAGAGTTTAAATTGGTCTTCTAAGTTCAAAAATTCACCATTTTTATGTTTTAATGTTGATTACTGCCTTAGACGGTGCTACGTGCCGTGGATGGTAGCTTGCAATTACCACTTCCGTTGATGAACAGGCTCAATCAAACAAAGTCAATATTTTCAATTTTCTTGTTTTAGAGATTTCGTTTTTCTCTGTTTTAAAACAATATAGGCACCATTTTTTTGCTGTTATATCCTTGTTGTATCTCATAAAGACTTCTCATCAGCACCAGTAAGATTTTTTATTGTTTTATGAAAACTATGTGATGCCAAAAAAAGTACAATATATATGAACTCTTTTCCAGGTAATCAATAAATATAGGAACGGCGTAACATTGCCATTATAATATGTTGTAGCTATTCTACAAATATCAATTGTACTGTATAATAACATATTCTAACTTGCTTTACACTATTGTAGCTTAATAGGCTTTGCAACCAATATAGTATTACACGTATTTATTACATCTAAATATTTCTAAATATTACGTGATTTCTTTCAGGCAAATTTTCACACTGATTATACAAAAGTTCAAGTTAGTAGGTGTTAAATTCATTTTTCTATTTGTCATTAAAGAGATTTATATCACAAATATGTTTACATAGCCTTGAACATTTATATCACATATTCGTCTTTTCGTTCTGAATATGACAGACATAACGCTAGATAATATATGCACGTATAACATTATTAATAACAGATAAAAATATGTTTTCGTGATAATATTAACGACATCGAACAAAGAATTAAAAAAATAAAGGATAAAGTAACATTTGCTTATATTTGTGATAACAAAGACCTTCCTTCAGTATATTGCATACGAATAAATGACTAAAGAGCAAATGAAAGAAACAAATAATAAAAAACACTTATTTTTCAGATGTGCAGACTCACCTTTGCTAATTCTGTTGTTGTTTTTATCTAAGATATAGATACAGTTCAACCTTTCCCGAGTACCATCCTCCTTTAGTGGTTGCTTTGAGGTGCTGCTGTAGGTTAAATTGGTTTTATTTTGGAAATAATTAATACTATCGCTATTAAGAGTTTTTGACACTGTTGTTGAAAACAGGTAATTGCAATTCGAAGGGGAATTCTTTGGAACTTCCAATGTATGTTACCATAGGAAAAATATTTTTTGGAAATTCCACATTCCTTGCTTGAACCGTTCAACACAGACAGATTAATTTTATGCGAGTTTTATGTCCACTCCAGGTTTTGGTTCGGTGCCCTCCTTGGGTGTATCGGGGGGCTGCGTCCTGTGAACGTTTCCTTTGCCTTGTTGATCTTTATTCTTGTTTTCTTTACAATTATAGATCTAAAGTTGTTTCGGCGTAAGGAACATCTGATTCAAAATTAGTCTACAGCAAGACCTAAGTGCAAAATATTTTATTTGTAAAAACATCATTGTAGGCAATTGCTTCAACATAAGTTTACAAAATTTATGTTTTAAAGTGATTTGGTTGTAATGAATCTAATAATTGATTACGTTTATAGCATTTAGTTTCAGACATTACATCAAACCACAAAATAATTTTTATATATGATTG
This sequence comes from Ruditapes philippinarum, assembly GCF_026571515.1. Classification (NCBI taxonomy): domain Eukaryota; kingdom Metazoa; phylum Mollusca; class Bivalvia; order Venerida; family Veneridae; genus Ruditapes; species Ruditapes philippinarum. The sequence goes on from NW_026864169.1 coordinate 50,278, forward strand.
TTGTTGGCAAGTGTGAGATACATGATGCTATGTTACATTTATTTTTAACAGATAATAAAATGCTCTAGTACAAAATATTTGTAATTATCATACAAATGCCCCTACTACATCACCAATACCTTTATCAGCATTCTATTTCAAGCAATTTATATATTAAAAAAATATTTGAATTTCTATTGCTTTATCAATATTTGAAATGTTAAATGATTCTTCCTACTCAATTTACAAAATATGTCTTTATGACGTATAAACAAAAATCAAATATCAATTATTTTATTCAAACTGCTATCACATTGCCGATTCGCGTTTAACAGTCGATTTTATCTCCGCGTTTAAGCTACGAGTAAATAATCAAACATGAAAAGTAAAGTGAGATGTCGAAAGAAGTGTAAAATGACGTCCTTGAAATATGCTTTCATTTGCGAAAGGTGTTTAACTAATAGCTGAAGGTTAACGGCCATGTTTTATACATGATGCCAGATTAGGAAATCTCAAATTGAAACACCCACTTAAATGAGTACAATGTATACGCAATAGGTATGTCAAAAACTCGTCGCCCTAATTCCAGAGTGTCGTAACTCCAATTTTGAAAAATATGAGTGTTTGGTATCAAAATGTTCGTAATTTTTTTCTCTATCTAATGGTAAGAACAACATCACTCTGGTTCTTGCCTGTAACAATATATTGAATGGGTCAGAGTGCTGTAAGTCCAAAAATTGTGATAAAAATACAGTCCATAATATCGTAACTTCTGAACCAATAGTTTGTTACGATTCTAGTCACGTGATGCTGTTTTGACAAAATGGCAGATTTTTCAAGGTATCAGGAATGACATTTTACGTTTTATATTTCTTGATAACATGTAAGTGTTTTGCTTGAGATGTTATCTAATTATTTATAGATTAATATTTTATAGAACTGTTTCAAACCTTAAAAAGAAATAATAACTACTCTTAACCCTTGAGCTAAATTCAAAGCACCATGCTGTGTTATGAAACTCGGATAACATGGAAATCGGATAAATTGATACAAACTTTCAATATTCACAAGTATCAGCTGTTAATAAATTGATATGTGATTGATTATATGATTGATTGATCAATGTTACCATTAAATACGGGCAATCAGGTTTTGCATAAGATTGTTTATACTTTTAACTTACAAATAAAACTCATCAAATGGGAAACATACTACTGCCATTGTTACATTTTGTACAATGTTTTTCTTTAACTATATAAGACAAATTACCGTACTGGTGCTAAGTGATTCGAATTAAATTTACACATTTACACCACTCATAACTGATGTTAAATTAGGTTAATCATGTTTATTTCATAATTCATAATTTCATAATTTTCATAATTTCAAAATTCTGCACTTTCATATAACGATCACAAAAATATCAAAAGTTTTGCTGTCCAAGGCATTATGCAATCCAGAGTGGTTAACAATACCCACTGTCATATAGAAAGAAAGACAAAACACTTTTAAAATGGCAGAAGTGTTCAGTCCTACATCACTCGTTTGTGTTCTTAAAACAGTACGTCCAAACGTCAAAGACTATATGGTGGGTTAAAGTTGACAATATCCCTATAACAAAAGTTTAAAAGCTGAGAGTTGTCTCAGATGCACCATTTAGCGTTGAATAAGAGACGTCATTTGCACAACAAATACTTATTAAACAGAATGCCACCCTGTTGACCTACTCAGCTATTTTGCATAAATCAACAGGGTGTCAGTCTATACCTTTTTGTCAACATAATCATTTTCAATCTTATGCTAAAATTTCTTATGTAATTGGAACATGCAAAGCAAAATTAATCTAAGTTTCTAAGTTAAAAATAATTCTTGTACATCTACTTCCAACTCGTAAGGTAATACTACCTGTAATTATCAAGTGATTTGAACCTTTGAACTGAAAATTATCCATTACCAAAACTATTTTTTTTTAAAATATGCTTAGTTAAAAATTGTCATTCGATTGAAACGTAGAAAAAATGATTTTGTGAAAAAAATGTTACAAAGTCTTAAGACCATAAAAAAAACATTAAGGAATCTTAAAATTGTCATATTTGTTTCATCAAACGTTTGTTGAAGTAAAATAGAATTGATATTTGACTGAAACTCTTAGATATTGAGCATTGCTTTTATACGAATGAGTTATTGATGTAAACAGTTCAGTTAAAAACATTAAAAGCAAACGTATACTTAATTGTTATTGTATTTAAAGAAGTTGTATGCCACTTTATATATAAATACATGTAGTAATTGAAGTACAGTAGTTCATTGAAACGCCATATCCAGATCTGTAGCATCTTTGAAAACTTGTGAGCTTTGAGTTGTGTTTCATATTTTTCATATTTTTTAAAAACAAATCATTTAGTAATGCTTTTCTTAGAAAAGTAAAATACATAGGTTTATTCTTTTTCATGTTACAGAGAAAGTAACTCATTGTTGATGTTGTTTTTCAAAGTTTAAGCAGTTACATCTTTCAAACATTTTTGTGTGTTTTGTAAGTCAAATTGTCTTCAACATGCTGTTTGTCTGCAAGTAACAGGTATTCAAAATTGAATTTGGAATGAATTAATGATATAATAAACGAAACCAAAAGTAAATCTGAATTCAAAATATTTTATAGTGTACAGTGTTAATGTGAAAATAGCATATCATATGATAAAAGTTTTGCTATTTAATGTGGTAAATATCAATACAATGACGATGTTTCTAAATTTTGATTTCGTTTTGTTTAACTCAATGTGATACATACATGTATACAAAATCAGTAATATTTTATTTTTTTGTTCATTTGCAAGGCTCACTATTTCATGTAAATGGTCATAAGATGATAAAGCCCGAGTTCAATTTCAACCTTAAAATGCCTGTTCGCGGCTATTCACACTTCACCGCATTGTCTGGATTTCTATTATTGACTTTCAAGACTAAATTTACTATTTTGATCCTGATCACATTACATGCTCTGTGGTGCCTAAATAAATGTGGATCCAGACTATTCGTTAAAGCATTCAATTTCTAGTTACGTGTAAATTTAATATAATTTCAGTATAAAACGGTAAAATAGTCATTATTTCACACTGTTGTAACTCCTAAATGTAATGATATTTTAGGGTCACATTGCTGTAACTTATTACAGCATTCTGGTTCTTGTATTTTTGTCAATAAAATATATTTTTCAGTGATTTTTCATTTCTTTTTTTTTTGATTTTTTAAAAAACTATCTACAGGAACTTCTTCGTAATTACAAGTGTAAAAGTTAAAATAATTCTGCACACTATGATATATTTTATATTAAAATTGGTTGAGTAGGTGTGAAGATATAGCCTGTTAAAACTTTGAAGTCGATTTTCTCAAAATGGTAAAAATACGACTTACATCATTATGGAATTAGGGCGACGAACTGTTGAAAGAAGACAAAAACGGCGTTGATAAAGAAATCCTCCGAAAATAGTCGATTTTTATCTATTCAATACGGTTCGTATTCCTTAGAAAGAAAACTCGACTAAAAAATATGATATTCATATAGTTTGCACGTATTTATCTTTCTATAAAAGAAAATTGAAATTGACTTCATACAGCAATGAAAAGGAATTTGAAATAACTCTTATATATTTATATCTTAAAAGATATCGCAATTAAATGACAAAATCAAAACTGCTAAGTACTGTCTAGAGAGACATTAAGATAATCTGAATCAAAACAAGAATTGAAAACAATTATTCTAAATTGATTCACTTCCCTTGTGGATCACAACTATATAATAACATATTTATTTTCCTTTCTATGCATTACCATACGTGAATAAACCCTTATTAATTCAAAACATTTGTGCAGAAATTCCCTGGCTCTTATTCTCGCGTAAATTTTAGTGCGGAGTCATTAAGATTTCATGATATTTCATTTCTGTGCAGCCAGTTCATTTTATTTCATTTATGTGATGTATCTACATTTGTAGTGAATGTCTTATGACGTGCCTAAAATGGTTATTAAAGTGTCTGTGATTAAATGATAAGTATTGATTAAAATCTTATGTTCCTTTAATGTTATGTGCAAGATTTGGTGTACTCCAAATAGTGACATATGACCACTATAAGTCTACGTGTTTCAAATCATATTCTTAAATCACATTTTAGATAACGTATGTTTTTTTACTAAATACAATATGGTCAATTGCAAATCGACTATTTGTTCCATGCTTTATCATAATAATGTAAAAATAATGAAGGCAACCCTTCTACTAGTTTTGACTTTAATACGTCTTCATCAGAAATGAAAATCAACAACATACAAAAATTACGTAACGTCCCTTAAAGTGGTAACACATGCTTTATCATAAAATCCTTATGTTTCTGATCATATGATAGAGTTAGGTGTTTTTTCATTTCAACAAAAATTAACAATATACATTTTATTCAAGAGAGACGTAAATCATCAAACCTAAATTTTGACCTTTGCAAAGTTAGGTAATAACAATAAAAGTCAGTCTGACAGAAAAAAAAATCATCTTTAATTAAGTAAAAAAAAATCATTGTTACATTTTTCTTAAATCTTTGTTTCTGATAATGTTATGACTTGAAACAAGATAATATTACTTTTCTACAAAAAGAAAATAGAAACAAAAAATGAATAAAATAATAAAGGAAAAAAACATGATTTCGTTTATGTACAATGCGACATCGATTTTATTTTAGTAAATAACTTCATAAAGTGTGTTTTTATTGTATCTACAGTCTATAAACCACCTGAAGTAAATTGTATTTTAAAAATAATATAATTATAATAGTTTGTCTGGCAAAAAGTTCTAGTAAAGGGCAACTAATGTTTAAAGTTTTAATTTGGTTCAAATTTCAGTATGAGCTGCCTTGTAGAATTAACAAAAACACAAACCTTATGGTCACATATGAATAAATTTCGTTAACATGTCTCAAGCAAATTGCATGTTTTTGTGGCCAATTAAAGAGAAAAAAAGACAGTAATACATTCGTGTACATCTCCTTAATTGCATGTAGTTTTCCGACGTTCCCTTTAATAGAAAAACAATAAATCCGATGATACATCAGAAACATTTCACAAAATATTCGCATACATTTCAAGAATTAGTTTGAATTAATTATTTTTAGTAATGTTCTTTAGGCTAAGTAATTGTAAGTATTTTCATTTGTGATAAAGTTAGTAAAATGTTAACAATTATTCACAATTATTTTATTATGCCCCCGCCATGTAATGGCCGGGGCATATAGTGTTACCCTGTTCCGTCCTTCCGTCCTTCCGTCATTCCGTCCTTCCGTCATTCCGTCCTTCCGTCATTCCGTCCTTCCGTCATTCCGTCATTCTGTCATTCCGTCATCATCAGTTTCCGTTCATTATCTTAGTAACGGTTGCACACATTCAACTCAAATTTGACATATGGATATGTCATGAGAAAATACAGGTCAAGTTCGAATTTGGTCATGGTTCGATGATTTTTGGCAGAGTTATGCCCCTTTTACTTTAAAATAATATGAAATTTTCAGTTTCCGTTCATTATCTCCCCAACGATACAACACATTCAACTCAAACTTGACATATGGATATGTCATGAGAAAATACAGGTCAAGTTCAAATTTGGTCTTGGTTCGATGACTTTTGGCAGAGTTATGCCCCTTTTACTTTGAAAATAATATGAAATTTTCAGTTTCCGTTCATTATCTCCCCAAAGGTAGAACACATTCAACTCAAATTTGACATATGGATATGTCTTGAGAAAATACAGGTCAAGTTCGAATTTGGTCATGGTTCGATGATTTTTGGCAGAGTTATGCCCCTTTCACTTTGAAAATAATATGAAATTTTCAGTTTCCATTCATTATCTCCCCAATGGTACAACACATTCAACTCAAACTTGACATATGGATACATCAAAGGAATGGGCAGGTCAAGTTCAAATATGGTCGTGGTTCAATGATTTTTGGCAGAGTTATGCCCCTTTCACTTTGAAAATAATATGAAATTTTCAGTTTCCATTCATTATCTCCCCAATGGTACAACACATTCAACTCAAACTTGACATATGGATACATCAAAGGAATGGGCAGGTCAAGTTCAAATATGGTCGTGGTTCAATGATTTTTGGCAGAGTTATGCCCCTTTCTCTTTGAAAATAATATGAAATTTTCAATTTCTGTTTATTATCTCCCCAACAGTACAACACATTCAACTCAAATTTGACATATGGATATGGTTTTGGAATGCCCAGGCCAAGTTAGAATTTGGTCATGGTTCAATGATTTTTGGCAGAGTAATGCCCCTTTTACTTTGAAAAATAATATGAAATTTACAGTTTCTGTTCATTATCTACCCAACAGTGTTACACATTCAACTCAAATTTGACATATGGATATGTCAAAGGAATGGGCAGGTCAAGTTGGAATTTGGTCATGGTTTGATGATTTTTTGGCACAGTAATGTCCCTTTCACTTTGAAAATAATATAGATACATCTTAGGAATAAGCAGTTTAAGTTTGAATTTGGTCGTGGTTCAATGATTTTGGACAAACTTATCTTTCTTGAATGTTGGAAAAATTTTGAACTTTCAGTTTCAGCACTCATACTTTTGTGGAAATGTATGTAGCCATTATTTTGGCTACAAATATGAAATATGCTATTTTCAAAAGGTTAAGACTGAATAATTTCAGTGTTTTGAACATTGTATGAAAAAGGTTTGTGTTAACATTGAAAAGTTTTAAGGGCTTTGAACTGCAAATAAAAAAAATAATTTGTGCAAACAAATTTGGAACTAAATATTATAACATCTGAAATTTTGGCTGCATGCGGGGGCATCCGTGGCATGATGACACATTTCTAGTTTCATACAAAATTACTATAACTGTACAAATACGCAAACAATAACAACAAAAAACTGTTCAGCTGTATGGCCAATTAGTAGTTTCGGAACCTGCTTTTTTTCAAAATACAAAAAGGGTTTCACTTAGAAGTAAAAAAAACGATTTTTCAGCTTACTAAGCCTTACCTATTGTTTTGTAATTATATAGATTTTAACAGTGAGGCATATATACTGAAACAAGGTAAGAGTTCTGTTAAACACAACATTCTGTAATTATTTTGTACTAATCTTTAAACGTCTTTTTCTCTTTTCATATCTGGTGTGTTTCCGTGACGATGTTTATTACAGGTAAGACATTCATTAGTATCCTTTATTAGACTAAGTGTAGTTAGTGTCCTTTGATACCATGAGTATGGACATTTATACTACTTCATTAAGTCTTTTGCATGATCATAAGAATTAGCACAATAGAAGTCATTACATTTTGTCGTGTCCTATTTTGAAATGAAATGAAATGAAATAACGTGATGTATTTCTTGTTTATGTTTCGAATTTAATGAATCATATTTGAAGCATTTTTGAGAGCAAATTCTTTACATATTAAACTGTTACTAGCGAAATTTATAAATGCATTAATTTATGCTCATTTTCTTACGTGGTTCATGTAAACGAAGTCAAATTTTATTTCATTTCATAGTTTAATCAGCGGTTTCAACCGTTGTTACATTACCAAAACTCACCAGCACCTTTTCACAAAAATATTATAATTTGATTTTTTCTAAGTATCTGATAACCTCAAAAGTGCTATTAAAGTGTGCATGCATTATCATTACTTTATCAGTATATATTATGCCATGGTGTACAAGTTTACTTTATACCCACGGGAAATACTTTCTTTTATTAATTGTGTTTACCAAGATAAAGAACATACATAAAGCATTAAACATAAAATATGCAAACCTTAAATAACTCGGTGAGTTACAACAGAGAATATGACAAAGTTGAAAATGTTACGATATTTTTCAATGTAAGGTGCTTTTTACATAATAAAACCAATTACTATGGAAAAACTGAGTAAACAAATGAAGTGAAATTTTGCGCACGAATGTTTAGTATATACTTAAATTGAATGGTTTAAAAATCTTGAAAAGAAATTTCCAGCCACTATATGTAAAACAAACCCTCAGTCGAGTCCCTTTAAGCTTACACGTGTTTTCAAATAATTTATTAATGAATGTGGAAAGGTAAAAGGATTCTGAAACATTTTTTCCTTGCCATAATTGTTACCCTAATGGACTATAAAGGTCTATTTTAACCACAAGCTTTATCAGGAAGTGTATGTTGGTTTGATGACAGAAATTGATTAATGATTTGCATTTACTAAATGTATACTAATAGAATTTTGGTATGGTTGATTGTTTATTATCCCCCTTAATGGCTCACAATCAAATTATAGACACTCTAAAATGGTATACTCTACGGAAAGTGTAAATTTCACAGAAACATGAGCAGTTTTGTGTCATTATTCGGGACCAGTCTGTCATTTATCTGAGAACTAATGCTGAATGTATAACTTTTGCATTTTAGTTTTCTGATATTATACTATATAATCACTTTATGAAAATTTCAAGGGTTGGTCGCAAAACTGTTGTAAATCTTTTTTCTTTTTTATATCATGTAAGTTACTGCAGTTTTGCTGCAGATATGCTTCGGCAGTGAATGCATATTTCGTTAGTGTGTATTTATTGAGCAAAGAAAATATAAGGCGTAACAAGAAATTGAAAGAATAAAATAGCCAATAAATGTTTGATAGGTGAAATGTTTCTTAGAATCAATGTTTTTGCTATATTTAACGAGCCAAATGCAAATTCATCTAATCTAATCAGGGTTTTGAGAAACGATATATTTAAATTGCAAAAAAGGTAAAAAGTGAGAAGCGTGTTTTTTGCACTTTGTACCCAATCCTTAAAGTGGATTATCATTAAAATTTTGTAATGTAATATTGTTCTAAGTACACTCTAATGTGAAAATTTAATTTCTTAACATATCAGTGCAAGTTTGAAAATGTAATTTCTTTTCTTACAAGTTGGAGGCAATCAATTTTTCATATAAGATGCAATATTCGAAACTCGGCCTTGGTTTAGTTAACAAGATTTTTGTTTTGTTCACATTATTGTATATGTTTCTTAAAGAATGGTTTAAACGCATGATATTTGCTTATCACCCGAAAGTAGCACAGATTTTGAAATTATTTCTTATAAAAGAAGCAAAATGTAAACATGTAGTAGTACATTTATTTTTACTTCCGTACTAATTGACAAAAATTAACAGCAGGAAAATATAATTGAAATAGTTGGCTATTGATTATCTCTTTAAAAAAAACAAAGTCAACTATCATATGACACAAAAAATAAAATTTTAGCGAAATAGAAATTTATCATTTCTGAGGCATAATGGGCCTTTAAAGATTTAAGCATTACTATCCTGTATTAAGCTTGGAAGTAAAATATCAGAACAAATCTATCACAAAACGTTGTCATTATATTTAATATATTGGTCGCCATCGTTATCAGCAGAGAAAAGGACACACAAGTATTGCCGACATAAGAGAAGTAACATAATTAATTCCATTCCGAAATTTATTTTAGGTATCAGTCATAAAAACAGAAATATTAGCCGCTTCATTGTAGTTTAACTGTCCCATCTCTCGTAATTTATTTTCGTTATATGGAATAATGCGAGAAATTTTTCTTCCAACGTCGTGGTATTCACTTTGTCCGGCGCTAAGGAAGAAGTTAACGTGTAACACGCAATTACAAAGTTTGTTTCCTATTTCACATTGGTGGAAACTTGAATATTTTGACCGCATTGGTGTCGCATGTTAAGACATTAAAGGGATGAGCACTGTAGTCTGATGCACTTATATGATGAGAAGGTTCTACTGCTTAACTTATCACAACACATATACTTACAAAACCCTAGGTTACATACCGCTGCTCTGTGCATATAAATAAGAAATTGTAAAAACTATTATAATGTTTATATCAAAGAAAAATACTAAATGAATGATTACATGAAAACAATTTTAACATAACATTCTACCAACAAAATATCAATCAGTGAAAAATGAAGGTCTGGACAAATAACAAAGCGAATTCCTGTAAACGAGATGCGGTGCGAAAAACATGTTGTATTTAAGTATTTATTCAGCTAAGACTTTAAAGGGAATATTGAAGATAAAGCATAATGCAAAAAAATAAAGCTTATCCGTTTTCTAGTGTATGCTGTTTTGAAGGTCTTTTATCAAAATCAAAAAAAGTATGGCGCAAATCACGCTCCATCACGTAATTTCATTTGACGTATCTTTAAAATATGTTTTGGTCGTTTCGATCTGCTTGTTCACAATGAAAAAGAAATTGTTTTTGTTTTTTTCATTAATTTCATAATACATTTATGTTATTTAAATTCGATACTTATAATTGCAATAAATTTTAATATATTATTAAAAAACTTCAAAAAATGGAAACAATTTTAGACCAATCCTTCAAAATAGATATGAATTATTTGAAATGACGTACCGGCGTAACAAAACAATAGCTAATTTAAACAGTACACAGTGATATTTTAAAACATATAAATGGTCATTATTCAACCAAGCATTCAAATTCACAAATAAAGCTTAAATCGCAGTTTATTTTGGACACATGTATATGAAAATTGTAATATGAATCTGAATGAACATCTTTGATCTTGATAAAATCATCATGAAATTGCTTCTGTCATTTAACTGTAGTTCAAAATTTATGCACAATTTTGTCATTTAACTGTAGTTCAAAATTAATGCACAAAACTGCCAAGTATTCTAGGCTGCTAAAAAGGAGCATGTAAATCTGATCAAATTGTTAATTGTTACTATTTGCACAATAACAATGTGTTAACTCCTATTCGCTACTGAATATATAAGATATTAAATGATTAGTTATCATAGCTTACGGAACGTCGGTGGTTCTACTCAGGTGTTGGTGCCTTAAATAATGCACGGAAGAGCACCTGAGGTCTTCCTCCACCAGTAAAGCTGGAACGTCGCGATATGACCTGTACTGTGTCGATGTGACGTAAAACCCAAAACAAACAAACAAAAATTAGTTATCAGAATTTGGTATAGATCGTTTACTCCCTAGTTGCAATAATTATGATGGATTTGATTTCTATTTCATATCACATCAATGTATATATTCCCCTCCAGACTTATAGCAACACTTAATACTTAGTATGTTTTGAAACAACAAATTTTACACACAGGGATTTCAGATTAATAGCTCGTAATGTCTTTCATGTCTTTGTTTCTTCGGCTTTTATTAATCCCCCATACATAATTTTATGAACTTAATTTACATAAAACACGTTCTTGCATCTTATAATGAGATTGTATCTGAGAATCGGAAACAACAAACAGTGTGACAGTAAATTATGATGTATAGTTCTATATTCTAGGAACAATGTGCCAAATATTGTGATGGTCAAATCTTTTTATGAATCCGCTGTAATTGATATCACTGGAGCTTAGATAAGGGTCGATTTTGGCATTTCTTTTGTAGTGCTGAATATTGTGTTTGTTAGATACAGGAACTATTTTATACTTCTCTTACACTGATTTCGTATACGTTTTGCTTTTCTCAGAAATATGTTAGAAAAATCACATATATTGTAAATGACAAGATCATATAACCATAAACGTAGAAATGTTTTCAATATGACAAAAAGTTTGTATATAATTTATTTAAATCCACGAAAACAGCCATCTTATTGCTAAGGCCTGAAATACTGGAAGAAAAATGGATTAATACACCTCGATAAAACAGAAGCAATAAAGATCACATAAGTTTATATTGAGTATGATTGAATCGATTTGAATCTCTTTGCTAATTAAAGCGAATCGTAAACATTTTTGTTTCTAAGTTGCATGCATGTGTTTTCTGCAAAGTTCATTTCATTTTTATGTAAAAATTGCTTTATATAATTACCTTGACTTTTACTAACTTATCAAATATATACAACAGAATACTTCAATCTTTATGTTTAGACATTTGAAAGTATGTTTAATGAATTTGCAACAGAGAAAATTTATTTGAGCTTACGAAAAAATAAAATGCCATTCAGATTTTACCTACATTCGGTGGTCTAAGGAAGGAAAACACACAGAGACGAAGATTAATGACATATTTGATCGGACAAGACTACGCGCAAATGTTTTTGTTTACATAGCAATAAATTAACTTCTATGAAAACTCAGAGCATTCGGAGTGTGATAGCCCTCGTAAATCATTGCTACATGTAAAAAAACATATTATTGATGAAAACATATTCAACGATAACCTACAAATGTTATACTGTATACAGATAATTATTTTCGGTTAACATTAACACGTAAAAAGAACATATTTTAAGGTATAAGATAAACAAAATTGAACTTGCACACATTCTTTTATTTTGTGTCATGATGAATAACATTGAAATTATCTAAATGATTAAAACATAATTATGTTCTAACATGCTTACATGTAGCACAGCGGAGATTTTTGTAACTGCTAATTAAAGAATAATCTATGTCATGTATGTCATTTTGCTTTCTTTCCATGTTAGTCTAGTCATTTTTACAATTCTCTTCAATCTATTTTATGAGCAAAGCTTGATACTAGCACCAATATAATGCCAACCAGTCCTATATGTCATTCCAATCTGCAATATATTGTAGACATTGGTCATGGGAACAGATAAGTTTGTGGGTTTATTCTGTTTTACTTTCCGATTCCACGTAAATAAATTATTTTTTAATGTATTATTTTTAATAAGAAAAAAGTTATTTTATCCAGTTTCACCAATAAAAACTTATGTGTCAGACTGAATTATATTGTTTTACATTAGTGTTTGATAAATCATTCTTTTATGTTTGAAATGATGTCATTTCAGCACGATTTTGAATTAGTTGTATACTGAGGATGACAGCATTACGCTGTTTTGGATTGGCGCCGTTTTGTCAAAATATCTTTTAACTAATTTGGATGAAATCTGTGGCGTTAGTGTATGTGAGATATTATTTCAGGATTGTATGAAAGGACAACGTTATAAGAACTAAAAATATCAGTAAAAATGAATTGTATTTTTATTTTAAAAGGCTTTGAAAATTATAAAATCGACGGAGTAAAAAATTTTTCTTCTTTGTTTATAGTGACACAATTACGAGGAGTGTTAGAATATAAGTTATCTACTGTAATATAATGTATATTATATATCAAATGTAGGTCACAGAAAAACAGTATGTCAATTATTTTTCTCACTTATCTGATTCTTTAAAGGGATAAAAATATCTAAAATAAGAAAAGATAAAATATGTTACAGTAGGAATTATCAAATACATCATCTACTTTCTGGCATTTATGTTTGGCGTCTCAGACATATTCTAATCATAGAAATGCCAAGATGAATTACTCGGAAATCACGCTCTAGCAAGTGAGATGTCAAACGAACTGATCTAGAAAATTCATTTTCGAAAACATTTCAGAAATCTGTATCTGCTGTTTTAAAAGGCGTTTGAGTTATGTTGCAAAAAAACAGTTTTCTGTTATTTTTGAAAATGTGTTCAGTATTAAATGTGTTTAGTTTCACATTGGATAAAATGTTTTTTGAGTGTTTTGTCTCAGATGAGCAGAAGTAAATAAAGCGATGATTATTCGATGATCTTTTATCTTAAGTGTGGTAACTGTTTCAAAATTAATTTGCTATCGAATTGCGTTCCATCTGAAAGATCATTTTCATACTAAAGATCGTTTATTATCTTTTTCGATCATTCAGAATCTCTGGTTTTATTTCTTTTAGTATTGATAATTGGAAACCTTTTAAGCTGGTTGTATTTTATTATCACCTTATAAAACACTGTTTTTTATAGTTCAGTAAGCATTTTGTAGTTGTCTGTTATCATCCTTGCGTTACTGTAACACGTGCCTGTGATTTTGCTTTCAATGTCATATTACCTTAACCACCTAAGGAGTTCAAAAGAAACTTCACGCATGTCTTTTGGATAACAATGCAAATACAGGTCACTCCAAAAGGTTAATAGTTCAAGCATAGAAACTTATAGAATTATACTGACATGTTAAGATCCAATGTTATAATTTTGTATGCGTGATGTATTGTCGCATTTTGCAAGCATACTTCACATAATTATGCTATATTATATATTCCCTTCTTCACCTGCTGATAACCTTGTAAGTTAAATGTCTAAAAATGAATAAATACTGGATAATTATAGTGAACGTTTGTAACACCCGAGGTCAGTCAAACTCATCTTAAGTTTCCAGTTTCGGCGCCATGTGACCTCGTAAAACTAAACCAAACAAAACAAACATAATTATAATGAACGTTGATAATTGAAGCTCATTTAGCTTCTCTACATTCCTAAAACAAATGAAATAATTTTTAAGATGGAGCAGAATTAGAAGCACCGCACAATTGAAAACTTTGCAGGTTCGGTTTTATTAAGCCAGGAAATTGACAGTTGTTAATTCATAAACAAATGTCACACACTGACTGCTTAACATATTGAAAGCACCAATGAATACACTACATAATTATTTGGTAAATTCAGTTAATCATTTTGATTTTAGTTCCTAAATTTCACTTTACAGTCAAATATGGGTTTAAGGCCGCCTCTGATTAAAGATAACCCTGCAATAAAAGCTATTTTTATAAACAATTGTTTTTGATAAAATAAAATGATTTAATCTAATAATAAAGATCATTTGTCTATAAATACCATTTTCCCTCCCTAAAAAGGCCTTCATTTACAGATTTGACTGTACACAGCTCCATATTAACCGTATTGTTATATGCAAAAATGTCATGATCATAGTTAAGATATTTTATATTTTCAGATATTTGCGCTTCGCAAAATAAATGCAATGAGTTATATTTGATATCACGACATGCAATTTATGCAAGCCTTATTGGCTGATAACGAATCATTGCATTTTTATGATTAGATTTTGTCTGAAACATCAAACAATGTGACGTTTTCTATTATTATTTCTGTAACACAATACTGAATATAACTTTGTTGGAGTATTCTTTTGTAATCCCCAATTAATTGTTGTCACAGAAACATTGACGTTGATCAGTATGGTATTTGTTTTGTATCGCATATTTCTCTACCTTTGTAAAATAAAAGGAACATTTCACAAAGCTGTTATTTAGATTTTCTTCAGTCATTGATAAAGATATCTTCATTATGACTTATTCTTAAATGAAATGTGTTACGACAAAGCAATTAAAAAAAACTTTTTTATACGATTTTGACAAATGGTTTTATTTTTTCTATTGGGAAATCAAATAAAAAGGCAGCAAAGACTATCAGTTTTATGGAGATACTTAACAAGATTCACGTGTTTATATACTTTATCCATACTTTAATTTTAATAACGGTCTTAAAACACTCGCCACATAAAGTAAAGCATGACTGATAAGGTTCACTATTTTTACTAAGTAGTAATATGATTATGCTGCATATATTTTTAGCAAAATGTAAAAATGTTCTTTAAAAACACTGCAATGAAACACCGAATATTTTATAGGGTATTTATTCAGTAACAGCATGATATCATTCACAAAAGGTGTTTAAAGTAAGTTTTTATCAAACATTTAAAGAATAACATAAAAACAAGTTTACACCTGAGCGAGAACATATTTTACTTCATCACATATTTGTTAACGGATTGCTTCATTATGTGTACCGTACTCTTCAGAGACTTTCAAATCAGTCTATGTGTCTAAAGTAATTTGTCTGTAAAAAATCGTCTACCATTGTCTTGTATGATATGATTCCTCCGAAGACATTGAGGCGGAAACACAATTTGCCACAGAATCGGCAAGAGACTTTGCTACTATGGCATTCCTGACAGAAACTACAACAAAGTTGTCCTGTTTCATTACAAGTCAATAAATATGCCAATACGCATTTCCTCACTTTAGAACGATGTAAAAATTGCTGCATGACTGCTCGAGCAAAACTTGTGTGAATTATCAGATTTATCTTTTAACAAAGATTTACTTCTATGTGAACTCCTTATCAATTTATTCAAGCTTTTTAAAGGTGTCATAACTAGTTTAAACTGTGTTAATGAACATTTTGGTAAAACATTCTTTTTTCCGTATTTATCAATTCAATGCCAATTTATTCTGTAAGAAAAAGAACTACTGTAACATCAGCTTTACATTAAATTTTGTTAAGAGTGCTTTGATTTTTTCGAATTACATTTAAAATTTGTACCCGATGTTTGTTTGAATTCAGAAGTTAAACGTATAGATGATGCTGCTTTAATCGGAGAGGGACATAGAACATCCTTAACATAAGATGATTATTTGCCGAATCCAACAGTAATGTTACTAGATTATAAAGTACTTAAATTTATTTCAAGTAAATATTTGCTTTCATTTTGCACCGTATAATTTCATTTGACAGTGAACAAGTGAAATGTGAACGTTTTATTTCTATGTTCAGTATTCTGTGTTTTGAATTGTTTATAATATTTTAGGAGCACTCAGGGGTAACAATATTTTATGAAAATATCAGAATACCTTCTAGCGTCGGCTTTAACACAGATGAACGAATAACAATAATTTAATCCGGATGACCAGGACAAATAAAACAACACTTTAACTTGATTGCCATGATAAATATATTTCTCAAAGAAGTTTTCATCTAAATTCCATTTGTGCACTATCATGAAAGGAAACCTTTTAAAATTTGGCACCACATTAAAAGCGAACATTTAGCTGTTGAAATTGACGAATTTTATGGAAGTTTTTCTATTGCGTAAATTTGGAAAACTTGTTTTTATTGGAAATATGCATGTTTAATGTTTATTATTTGGATAAAAACAATTTATTTTCTAATTAATTTTCAAATAACTATCAAGAAGAAAGAATACTTATTAATATGTCCTGGAGTCTACCGTATATGACATAAAATCGATAAAAGCGTCCGTCCCTATTTGCTCTTTTTATATACCATGATTTAATATCAAATATTTGAAATGCCCCTAAATTCGGTTGTCTGTGATGTGTTTTATTCATTTAATTCATTTCTGTTAAATTTTGAAGTGATAAAATTTATATTGTACTGTTGTCACTAAAAATGAAAATGATATCGAGGAGGAAAAAACTTTTAATATGCTTATTATAAATGTGTCGAGTAATTCTGCTGATATTCGTAACCGCGAGCAACTCAATCCCATTTGTACTTTCTTTCTTCTTCATTAATGTATTGTCAAATATATACACTGTCTGGAAATATAAAAAAGTGCATTTCAGACATTTCAAAGTGCTTCTCCATCTTAAGATGTTTTCTTTATGTATTGCTGCCCTGACTTTAATATCAAGAATATCTATTTATTATTTGCTTAACGGATTCTTTTTTTTTCTGTCATTTTCTCAGAGAATTTTAAGTGAACTATTAATAGTATCAATGGTTTAATCAGATAAGTCCTTTACAGGTCACGCTATCCTCCATGTTTTATAATTTTCATGTCAAATATACACGCAAAATCTAATAAAACACATTATTTCAGGGGAAACTTTTATTGATAATGTCGAGAAAGATTCATGATATAATTGGTATTAAGAATAAAGGGCTAGTAACATGTTTACTAAATTAAGTATTAAAATTGTAATAAGATTGTTATCTTATGTGGTTCAAAACAAATATGTTTACAAAGTGAACACTCATAATAATTACAAAATACTAAAATAACTCTTGGTTAAACTTTAAGCAAAAAAGTGTAAGATGATTGTCAAAATGACTGCATACAAATTTATATTACAAACCGAAACAAAACATACACAAAACAACACCCCCTCCCTGAGAAGAAAAAGCTTCTATAAAATTTTTAATGAATTCTAGATTTGTTTGAGTCAACAAATTTAATAAAGCATGCAAATGTTTTATGACCAAAGCATGTACACATATCTGAATCATTTCAGGAATAAATATCAAATTACCTGTTATAAAAAACATATAGCCGATTTCCATTCATTCTTTTAATTTGATATTCATTACTATAGTACATCTATTTTATCAACCGAATTTCTTTGTTTGAACAAATGTTGTTTCGCTTTGCAACTTACTGATTTATTAAATCACAAAGTCACTTCTGTTTTATTATAAAATTCCTCTGGCCTCGATAAATTGCTTGTAAGACTTCATTAGATTATTTTTCCAATTAGGACTGCTGAAATACAGTCATTACGTATAAGTCGTTAAAATCAATTCTTAGCTTTTCATTCATCTTCAGCTTACTATATATAAATATGTTTATAATTTTGGGATAAAAATGTATTACTTCCTACAAAGTGACCAATTTTAATAAGTATAAAAACAGAAAAAATATGTTTGTTTGTTTCGATTAATTTTTAGGCCATACGTCGATTCAAGCTTTCATGACACAGGGAAGCCTTGCGTGTCTCTTCTTGCATTATTTCATAAAGATACATGTATCATTTAAATTGCAGAACTTTTTGTCTCTAACACTAATTTATACGTATACAAACTAAAATAGTTAGTTTCCTACAGAAATAAATTGTTTACTTAACAGATAAATTGTAACAGTTTATACTTTGGGAGATTGCTTCCAAGTATGATGAAGCATTGTATATCAAATAAGAAAATAATTAACCTTAAATTTCAGCAGATATAAGCAAAGGATACATTTTTCTTTACTCTTCTTTAATACATAGAACATTAAGATATAAATGTTTCGATGAATCTCAAGCTTATGATACTAAGAGAGTAATTAAAGTTATGTTTTTACTCAAATATTTACGACAAAAACTGTTCAAGGACAAAACTTCCCCTGCGTAATCTCTGTATTTATTAGCAAACAAAGTTTGCCTTACATAACATAAACAATTGATTATACTTGTGTTTAGTACAGCTTGGAATCAGTGAGAATCTGGTTAACATTATCGAACTATCGAAGCAGAAAACACCACATAAACACTATAAAAGATTTTACTACGCAAGTCTAGATGACAGTTTTATTGCTTCTTTAAATGCTGAGTAAAATTTATATGTTACAATATTTCAGAATAAACTTGTTCAATGGTCTTCTAGTGTGTCAATAAAATGTCGCAGTAAAAGTCTTTATGCACAATTAGGATTTCAGCAAAATGAATTCTAATTCTACCATTCGAGTGAAACCATTATTTTAATATTAAAAGATGAATGTGCTTCGCTTTATGCACTTTTAGCATGTCATGGTAAAAAAAACACTTTGAAAAAAAATTGCCGAATTTGTTAATTTCATGTGTTCGCCTGTTTTGATATTGCTGTTAAACAATCGGACATTTTTATCCTAAAACATCTCAATAATAGGCGTCAAGTAGTCATTATATTTTAGTTACATTTCATTTTAAGGTCGTAATACGGATTGAGGATTTGTCGGAAAGAAAACTGATAATAGGTCTCATGTAATTTATTTTGTTCGTATTAGGACTGGTGTAAAAAAAATATCGCAATTTCCAATCCATTAAATCTAGGAAATGATATATAAAATGAGTAAAATTTTTTGAACATCTTCCCATTAAAATGCTTTGAATTATTGTATAAACGAGTTCTTATTCTCTATTCATATAAAGTACAAATGCAAATATTTTTATTTGAAGTCCTCTGTTAAAAATCAGGCTATGTGGCAATAAAAACAGTTTCTGTTTAAATACATATACAATATAACATAAACATTTAGATTTTTGAGACGTAACTGGTCTTCTCAGGAATACACGTTGGGATTGCCATGGGACTGTTTAAGAAAAAATAGTTTTTTCTTCTCATTTAATGCATAGCCAGAAAGTCGTAACATATTTATTTTTTTATACTTTTTACTGTGATCATCTGAATATAGAATTTTGCTCGATTGTACTTGCATCGCACATTGTTGTTATTTGTGCACCACCAATCGATCAGCGAATTTTGCACAACTCTATAATACAATAACCACTCAATAATAACCGCATTAAAATGCACACATGGCTTAACGGTCAAAAATAAAGGTCACTATTTCATTACGACTTCTGAAGTAATTCTTTTTTTAAAGTTTAACTCAATTTTCTTCCGTTCTGACTTAAGACACGAACGGGGAAAAGACAAGCGCGCTGTTTTTTTCGAGTGATTTTGTTTCTTTAAAATTTTGATAAATGTACTCCAAATTTTATAAAAAATTAATGTTAAATCCCGAACCTCTGAGGTGGCCTGCATTTCGTCATTCACTTCATTTAATCGTCAATAACACTTGTCTGTTCAGGGTCTTTCAATATAAATTGAGTATATAAGAAGTGCGCGTTAGACACCTTGATATTCGAACAAATTCATCTCAAAGCTGTAGTTTTAACAGATCTCTAAAATTCATTACAAAAACAGAAACAAAAACAAACCAAAAATAAATGAAAAAGATAAGATAAGGTTGTTTTATATTGTATATTTGTTTTAATATTATGTTTAAATTTACAAAAAGTAAAAAGTTTCAATCTTATTTCTGATTTGCTAATATCAATATGCAATGGGTTCATACTTTTGAAATGATATGTTGGCGAGTTTTGAACGAATGGCATGGCTTGTATTAAACAGATTAATTGAACATTTTTGCCTCAAGGAAAATCTGTTATTTATCATTGTAATTCATTGAACCATCATTTGCACTTTTTCGCTGCAGGCATTCAAATATAATTGGAGTTTTAGAAAACTAACACCATTTAAAGAACAATTCGGTAATTTACATTGTTTGTTTGTTTCAATTTACGCCTTTTCCCAACAGTATTCAGTCATATAGGCGGGTAGTTTCCTAACCATCGTTCCTTGATAGTAACACCATACTAGACTACCTTCCTCAATGCTAAACTACCAAAGCATCTCCCGGGGATCGAACTCACGCAAGAGAGGTAACTGGATTAGAAGTCATCGACTCTAACCCCTCGACCACATTGTTTCACTATCCAATTACATTATTAACGTTGTATTCATTTATAAAATGTTTACTCAATACATATTCATGTATCATCTTTAAAGGTATACTATTTTAGCCGCCATTTGCTTGTTTCTTTTTTGGCCAATGGTGTATAAATTAGCAAGACAAGTTTACAGTATATCATGACACCATATATTATGCAAATCTATGCACGTGAGATAAATAAATGCCATGACTGTTTCATCATTTTTATTTTAATATCACTAGAGTATTTTGACCTGATTTTATATTCATTTTGGCAATAATCAAATAATGTAATATATGTTCCTTCAATCACAGCAGCGGTGTTCATACGCAATCATCTTAGAATATGATAAAGTCTTCAAGTTATATTGACTTAAAGCTGACTTTACAGCTGTGACCATCATTAACTAAAAAAACGTGCAGAAATTGCAGAAGTAATTTGAGTAGAAATAACGTAGCGATGCACTGTATGTTACCAGTTCATTTGAAAAATATGGGGTGTATATAGAAAACTCCGCTAAACTCTTTTAAAATTTATTAATTTGTTTGTCGACGGTGTGTAGAGTTTATCACGTTATTTAAGGTTTTATGGCCGCGTTGGTTTAAGCCCTAACAGTTGCTACCTGTTGTTTCTATGAGCAAAAAAACTTTACATACATTGCTTAGTACCGTTTGATACCAGAAACGGATTCGAAAGTATTTCAATAAGCCTTCTATCACAATCGAACTAAATAGTTTCGAACATTCTAATTTATTTCTCATGTTTTTCAATTTTTGGTGCTTAAACAATATCATGTACATTTTCATACGGTTGTTGCAAACATATTTTCCAAAATGTATTTACAAGAAAGAATATGATATTAAATTTCTCCTGTATTCTAAATATCAAGAAGTAAGAGACTGCCAGGAAAGAGATAAATGGTAACTCCTTAATAAAGCTTTTTTAGGATTATAACTGATATTAATCCGATCTTAATATCCTTAGAAAATATATTAGGATAACGCAAACTGTAACTAATTGATCAATATAGCACAAGAAGTAAAGGCATTTTCTCAATAACTTGCACTAGAACATATAAAATCAATTTTAGTGATAGATACCAACTCAAGGAACACATGTAAAAGAAAAGTATTTATTAACGATTGTAAATGAAAATATCATTGTTCAAATACTTTATTTTAAATGACAGAAGTGAATGTACATATCTAACCGGGAAACTTTAAATTGGTATCTTAATCTAAAATATGTGTGATAAATTACTAATTGTAACCCATACTTTTGTCTTAATATATTGTATTTTATATATAATTTGAAACGCTATGATAATTGATATTAGTACATGTGAAACCTATGTACGATGTAGGGAGTAAACATAAAATAACAGCAATAAAAACTACACCTGTATTGTTGATAATGGTTTTACCCGTTACTCATGCGATGAATGTTTTTGTAATGTTCTCAAATCGTTTAAAAACAAATCCATTCAAAGCAGTAATTGAAATTGAAATATAGACCATTTGTCTATGAATACCATGTACACCCCCACATCGAATGTCTTTGGTTCACAGTTTTGTCTGTACACAACTCAATGTCATCCGTATTGTTATATGCGAAAAGTCGTAAAAAGCACAGTTTAGATACTTTATGTTGTCAGTTATTGCGATTTACAAAATAAATTCAATGTGTTATATTTGATATCACGACATGCAATTTACGAAAGCTTAATTGGCTGATGACGCATCTTTGCATTTTTATGATTAGATTCTATTTGAAACATCACCCAACGTGAAGTTTCCTCTTATAATTCCTGTTACACAATACTGAATATAACTTTGTTGGAATATTCTTTGGTAATCTTCAATTAATTATTGTCAAAGAAGTAATGACAAAGATCAGTTTGGCATTTCTTTTTATAAGTTTATGTTTTTAGGTTTGCTAGATAAAATGAACAATTCAAAAAGCTCTTGTTAATATTTGCTTCCGCTTTTGATAAAGATATCTTCACTATGACTTACTCTGAAATGAAAGGTGTGACATGAAAGCAATTAAGAATTTCCTTAAAGATTTTGACAAATGTTTGATGTAGTTGTTTCATTTTTTCCTATTACAAAATCAAATAAAGAAAAAGCAAAAATCAGTTTCATTGACAAAAACACTTTACAAGATTCACGTGATAATGTACATTATTCATAGTTAAGTTTTAATAACGGTCTTAAAACAGCCGCCACATGAAGTAAAGCATGACTGTTAAGATTCACTTATTTGTACTGTTGTATGACCAATTAGTAGTTTCGGAAACTGCTTTTTCAAAATTAAAAAAATGGTTTAATTTTGATGTTAAAGAAATGTTTTTTTTTTAAGTTTGACAAGCCTGAACTAAAATGTTGATTTGTAAAAATATATATAATCACATTGACAGATACACGGGGAGGAAGTGTCACACGAGGGAGTTCTTGTGTTAACTGTCACGGAGTTTGTCGGAAAACTTTTGTATATACTCCAAAAACATTTTCATTTTAAAAAGTGAGTTTTAGGTGCTAATTAAACTTTAATGATTAAGCCTCCCTTTCCGTTCAAGTCGGCATGAGGGATGATTCACGTTTTCATTATCCCTCATGTACAGACTCAATTAAACCGATTCTGCAATTTCCATATAGTTTTTTGTGCCCCCACGATAGTGGCGGGCATTTAGATTTACCCTTGTCCGTCCGTCCGTCCTTCCGTCCGTCCGTCCATTCACTTTTGTGTCGCACGTAACTCAAAAAGTATTTGACCTAGAGTCATGAAACTTTACAGGAATGTTGATCAGCATGTGTAGTTGTGCACCTGGGTATTTTCGTCTGAATATTTTTAGTATTTTTAGAGTAATTGCCCTTGACTTAGTAAAATTTTGCAATTTTCAACTTATATCGCATGTAATTCAAAAAGTATTTGACCTAGAGTCATGAAACTTTACAGGAATGTTCCTCAGCATGTGTAGTTGTGCACCTGGGTATTTTCGTCTGGATATTTTTTAGTATTTTCAGAGTTATTGCTCTTGATTTAGAAAAAATTTGCAATTTTCAACTTGTGTCGCATGTAACTCAAAATGTATTTGACCTAGAGTCATGTAACTTTTCAGAAATATTGATCAGCATGTGCAGTTGTGCACAAGGTATTTTTGTCTGGATTTATTTAGTTTTTTTAGAGTTATTGTCCTTACTTAAGAATTTTTTTGCAATTTTCAACTTGTGTCGCAAGCTACTCAAAAAGGATTTCACATAGTCATTAAACCTTATGGGCAGGTTGTTCAGCATATTTAGATTTGCACCTGGGGTTTCGCTTGTAGATTTATCTAGTATTTGTAGAGTTATTTCCCTTGACTTAGTAAAAAGATTGACAGAACAGTGGCGCGATGGGGGCACCCGTGTCCTATGGACACATTTCTAGTTTATAAATGCTTGCGAGGGATCACTTTGTTTCCAGATTTTTAAATCTTGTATCATGTTTTAAAACTAATCCATAGGCCATTTTTCATCGCCGTTCGCTTAAAATCTGGTAGTTTTGAGTAAAATTTTACCTTTTATTTCTCGTCTTCATCCTTGCCAAACATAATTACTTAATTATTATGCAAAATTACAAACATAAAGCCCCGGCTTACACATTTCTACCCAATTTTTTAAATTTCCTTATTATTCCTAGCGTTTTTAGAGAACATTAAGTAACTATCCCATCGGTCTGTAGCAAAACAAACTACATAAAAATAGTTTGCAGCAAAAATATTTTACGAGTGTTTTTGTATCATATGCAAAACTTTTCCGACGAACTACGTGACAGTTATCAGAAGGTTTTCTGACAAATTATAATAAGGACTCAATCTTTCGTGTAACAGTTCCTCCCCCGTGACATAAATAGTGAAATTAGTTTAGAGTTATGTTAAACACAACATTATGTCAATATCTTGAACTAATCTGTTAACTTCTCATAACTGCTAACTTTTCATATCTGGTGTTCTAATCACGATCTTTATTACAAGTAAGAAACTCAGTAGTATCCTTTAGTAGTGTAGTTAGTGTCCTTTGATACCATGAGTATGGAAATTTATACTACTTCATTAAGTCTATTGCATGATCATAAAAAATAGCACAAACGAGGTCATTACATTTTCTCGTGTCCTATTTTTACAACAAATGAAATAACGTGATGTATTTCTTGTTTATGTTTCGAATTTAATGAATCATATTTTAAGCATTTTTGAGAGCGAATTCTTTACATATTAAACTGTTACTAGCGCAATTTATAAAGTCATTAATTTATGCTCATTTTCTTACGTGGTCCATGTAAACGAAGTTAAATTTTATTTCATTTCATAGTTTAATCAGCGGTTTCAACCGTTGTTTTATTACCAAAACTCACCAGCACCTTTTCATATAAAATAATATAATGTGATTTTCATTAAATTATCTGAAAACCTCAAATTATAGTAACCGACATGTTGTACAAGTTGGCTTTATACCCATGAGGATTAATTTCAGTAATTGTGTTTACCATGATTAAGAACCAATATATATATAAATGAATTGTTGTGTAATACATCTTACAGGAGCTTCTCTTAGGTCCAAAAGCCGTAACCATAAAATATTAAAACATTTAATTTATATAACTGGGTGAGATACAGCAATACATATGTCAAAGTTTTTAAACATTTTTTAAGTTTCACAATGAAAACAATCACAGTAACTATGGAAAAACCGAGGAAACAAATGATTTGTACTTTTGAATTTATTTTATTTGTAAAGACTAAGATCAAATGGTAAAGAAATTGCCTGCCACTAAAAACCCCCTCAGTCGAGTCCTTTTAAGCTGATATTGTTTTAAATATATTTTCGTTATGAATGTGGAAAGGTACATCCATTCTAAAACATTTTTTTTCTTGCCAGAATTGTTACCCTAATGGAATATCAATGTCTATTCTACCCACAAGAAGTTTATGTTGGATTGATGACAGAAAATGATTAATGATTTACATTAATCCAATGTTTAATAATAGAATTTTGGTATGGTTGATTGTTTAATATCCCCCTTAATGGCTCACAATCAAATTATAGACACTCTAAAATGGGATACTCTACGACAACTGTAAATTTAAAAGAAACATGAGCAGTTTTGTGTCATTAATCGGGGCCAGTCTGCCATTTATCTAAGAACTAATGCTGAATGTATAACTTTTGCATTTTAGTTTTCTGATGTTATACAATGTACTATATAATCACCTTATGGACATTTCAAGGGTTTTGCTGCAAAACTGTTGTAAGTCTTTCTTGATATCATATAAGTTACTTCAGTTTTGCTGCCGATATGTTTCAGCAAATCAATTATTTTTCGTTAGTGTGTATTTATTGAGCAAAGAATATATAAGGCGTAATTGAAATTAAAATAATAAGTTAGCCAATAAAAGTTTGATAGGTGAAATGTTTTTTTAGAATCACTGTTTTTGCTATATTTAACGAGCCAAATGCAAATTCATCTACTCTAATCAGGGTTTTGAGAAACGATATAATTAAATTGCAAAAAAGGTAAAAAGTGAGAAGCGTATTTTTTGCACTTTGTACCCAATCTTTAAAATGGATTGTCATTACAATTTTGTTATGTAATATTGCCTTAAGTACACTCTAATGTGAACATTTTATTTCTTAACATATCAGTGCAAGTTTGAAAATGTAATTTCTTTTCTTACAAGTTGGAGGAAATCAATTTTTCATATAAGATGCAATATTCGAAACTCGGCCTTGGTTTAGTTAACAAGATTTTTGTTTTGTTCACATTATATGATATGTTTCTTAAAGCATGGTTTAAAAGCCTGATATTTGCTTATCACCCGAACGTAGCACAGAATTTGAAATTATTTCTTATAAAAGAAGCAAATGTAACTATGTTGTAGTAAATTTATTTTTACTTCCGTACTAATTGACAAAAATTAACAGCAGGAAAATATGATTGAAATAGTTGGCTATTGATTATCGCTTTCAAAAAAAACAAAGTCAACTATCATATGACACATATGACAAAAAAATAAAACTCAAAGCGAAATAGAAACTTTATCATTTTTTAGGCATAATGGGCATTTAAGGTAAATAATTAAGTTTTAAGCTTGGAAGTAATATATCAGACCAAATCAATCACAAAACGTTGTCATTTTATCAAATCTACTGGTCGCCAGCGTTATGAGCATAATAAAGTATACACAAGTATCGCCAGCATAAGAGAAGTAAAATTCCATTCCGAAATTTATTTTAGTTATCAGCCATATTAACTGAAATATTATCCGCCTAATTGTAGTTTTACTGTCCGATCTCGCGTAATTTAATTTCGTTTTATGGAATAATGCTAACAATTTTCTCTCCAACGACGTGGTATTCATTTTGTCCATCCCTATGGAAGAAGTAAACGTGTGACACTCAATTGCGCAGTTTGTTTCCTGTTTCACATTGGTGGAACCTGAATATTTTTTGCGAATTGGTATCGCCTGTTAAGGCATTTAAGGGATGAGCACATATGATCATAAATATAAATTATTTTAAATGACGCATTACAGAATAAAAGTTAGTTTAAATAGTACACAGATATATAGAAACGCAGTGATATTGAAATACATATAAATAGTAATAATTGAACTGAGCTCAGCATTCAGAGTCACAAATAAAGCAAAGTCGCAGTTTCTTTTGGACACATACAAAGAAAAGCGTTATTTTCAATCTGAACATCTTTGCATTTTGATTTTTATGTTTTCAAATCGTCAGCATTTCTTACCGAGGAACCAATTTTATACCCAATCTTTCAATACAGGCAGAACATGGATATGAGCTACTAATGAGCTGAATGAGTAATTCAGAATAATTTAATAATGTTTAGTAAAATCACCATGGAATTGCTACTATCCTTCCATTGTAGTTAAAAATAATGTTCAAAAATGACATACATGTACTAGTATATGCTTAACTGCTAATACAGTAATAAGGAGCAAGGAACTCTGATAAATTTGTCTGCTAATTTTATCTTTTTGCGCGATTGCAACGTCCTATCGCTACAGAATAAACACGTTGTGTAATGATAAGTTATCAGTATTTGAGGTAGATTTTTTACTTCATGGTTGCAATAATTATAAGGGATTTAATTTCTATTTCATATCAAATCAATGTATATATTTCCCCTTCAGACTTATAGCAGCATTTAATACTTAGTATGTTTTGAAACAAATTGAACATCACATTTTACACAAAGGAATTTCAGATTTATAGCTCTTTATGTCTTTGCTTTTATTAATCCCATACATAATTTTATGAGCTTAATTTACATAAAACACGTTCTTGATTTCTTATAATGAGATTGTGTCTGAGACTCGGAAACATCAAACAGTGTGACAGTAAAAATGATGTATGGGTTTCTATATTCCAGGAACAATATGACGAATATTGTGATGGTCAAATCTTTTTATGTATCCGCTGTAATTGATGTCACTGGGGCTTAATTAAGGATCGATTTTGGCATTTCTTTTGTATTGCTGAATATTGTGTTTGTTAGATACAGGAACTATTTTATACTTCTCTAACACTGATTTCGTATACGTTTTGCTTTTCTCAGAAATATGTTAGAAAATCACAGATATTTTGAATGGCAAGATCATATAACCATAAACTTAGGAATGTTTTCAATATGACAAAAAGTTTCCATATTATATAATTGTATTTAAATCTATGAAAGCTGCGACCTGATTGCTTAGGTCTGAAATACTGGAAGAAAAATGGCTTGACACACCTTGATAAAACAGTTGCAATAAAGACCACATGATTTTATATGAAGTATGAATGGATCTTTTTGAACCTTTTTGCTAATTAGGGAGAACCGTAATCTTTTTTTTCTAAGTTGCATGCATGTGTTTTCAAGAATTGCATGTTTGCAAAGCTCATTTTATTTTTATATAAAAATACTTTATATAATTACCTTGACTTAACTGGCTTATTAAATATATACAACAAAATAGTTCAATCTTTATGTTTAGACATTTGAAAGTATGTTTAATGAATTTGCAACACAGAAAATGTATAAGAGCTAACGAAAAAATAAAATGCCATACAGTTTTTACATACATTCGGTGGTCTAAGGACGGAAAACTGCGGAAGAGCATTCGTGCCAGGTGTATGTTTTTTATTAACTCGAAATTTCGAGGTACTAACTCGAAATTTTGACTTACTAACTCGAAATTTCGAGTAACTTATATCGAAATTTCGAGTTACTAACTCGAAATTTCCACTTACTAACTCAAAATTTTTAGTTACTAACTCGAAAATTTCGAGTTACATATCTCGAAATTTTGACTTACTAACTCGAAATTTCTACTTATTTACTCGACATTTCGACTAACTAACTCGAAATTTCGACTTACTAACTCGAAATTTCGAGTTACTTTTCTCGAAATTTCGAGGTACTAACTCGAAATTTCGACATAGTAACTCGAAATTTCGACTTACATTGCACGACTTTCATTGGTTGCCGGCGAAGGCAAGGATTGAATTCAAGATACTTTCTATCGTGTGTAGTTGTTGCACATTGACAGACCTTTAACATTTATTTAACAGAACAATTCTATAGGGTCAAATTGTCCATGCATACTGAACATATCCTTCGCTTTTTTGTGGAGGGGGGGGGGATGTTAAATCACACTTTCCACATTTCCGTGTTAACAGGGTGTTTCCTTTTCTTAAGCACACATACTACCATCATATGGAGAAACAACAAGTCCAAAACCCACCCTATTGAAAACTGTGCAATATCATGTGTTAAATAAGTTTTAAAGGACGTGTATAGGCCAGTTAGTCTGTCATGTTTCTTTATACTAATAATGTTTTTGTAACATTATTCATTATTTACTAATACTTTGATTCATATTGTGTTGATAAAAGTTGATAAAAGTGATACTGGTTATAATATATATGTTGGGAACAATATAAAAGCATCCGATTTTACAAGAAATATAGTCAGTCCAACAATTTTGACAAAGGCCTCAGCACGCCCTATTTTGGCCACGCCGCGATACTTTCCTCAGATGTCCCACACGTAAAGTATAGGATCGTTTTTTTACAGGGATGAGAAGAATATGATTAGTGAAAAGATATGTTCGAACAGATGGGATACAATACAAGGTCTGAAGAACGCCTAAACGTACAAATTAAAGGAAGCTTTGTATTTTTTATGTCGGGTGTGTACATGCCATTACTAAGATAAAGTTAAATTTCAATAGTTTTTGTCCAGGCACCCGTTTCTCCATCTCCATCGTTCAAAGGCACTGCCTACTATATCTTATACCATCTAAAATAACTTTGGCCATTCTTGTAATGTTAATTAGTCAAAATTTCGAGTTACTAAGTAGAAATTTCGAGATAAGTAACTCGAAATTTCGAGTTAGTAAGTCGAAATTTCGAGTTAGTAAGTCGAAATTTCGGGTTAGTAATTCGAAATTTCGAGTAAGTAAGTCGAAATTTCGAGTTAGTTAGTCGAAATTTCGAGTTAGTAAGTCGAAATTTCGAGATAAGTAACTCGAAATTTCGAGTTAGTAAGTCGAAATTTCGAGATAAGTAACTCGAAATTTCGAGATAAGTTACTCGAAATTTCGAGTTACTAATTCGAAATTTCGAGTTAATAAAAATCATACACCTTGCACTAATGCTCTTCCGTAGAAAATACACAGAGACGAAGATAAATGACATATTTGGTCGGACACGACGACGTGCAAATGTTTTTGTTTACATAGAAATGAAGATATTTCTTAGGAAACACAGAGCATTCCCAGAGTGACAAAGCTCGTAAATCATTGCTACATGTAAACATATAAATTATAGAAACCTTATTCAACGATAGCTAATTAATGTTATACCGTATACAGGTAACATTAACACGCACAATGGACATATTTTAAGGTATAAATAACCCAAATTGAACTTGCACACATTCTTTTATTTTGTGTCATGATGAATAAAATTGAAATTATTTAAATGATTAAAACATATATTCTAACATGCTTACATGTAGCAAAGCGGAGATTTTTGTAACAGCTAATTAAAGAATAATCTATGTCATGTATGTCATTTTGCTTTATTTCCATGTTAGTCTATTCAGTTTTACAATTCACTTCAATCTATTCTTTGAGCAAAGCTTGATACTAGCACCAATGTAATGCCAACCAGTCCTACATGTCATTCCAATCTGCAATATATTGTAGACATTGGTCATGAAAACAGATAATTAAGTTTGTGGGTTTATTCTGTTTTTATTTTCCGAGTCCACGTAATTAAATTATTCTTAAAGGTATTATTTAACAAAAGTATAATAAGAAAAAAAGTTATTTTTATCAAGTTTCACCAATAAAAACTTATGTGTCAGACTGAATTATATTGTGTTACATCAGTTTTTGATAAATCATTCTTTTATGTTTGACATGACGTCATTTCAGCGCGTTTTTGAATTAGTTGTATACTTAGGAAGACAGAATTAGGCTGTTTCGGATTGGCGACGTTCTGTCAAAATATCTTTAAACTAATTTGGATCAAATCTGTGGCGTAAGTGTATGTGAGATATTATTTCAGGATTGTATGGAAAAAAAAAACGTTATAAGAACTAAAAATATCAGTGAAATGAATTTTATTGTTATTTTAAAAGGTTTTGCAAATTATAAAATCGACGGAGTAAACATTGTTTTCTTCTTTGTTTATAGTGACAAAATTACGAGGAGTGTTAGAATATAAGATATCTACTGAATATGATATATATTATATATCAAATTTGTAGGTCACAGAAAAACAGTATGTCAATAATTTTTCTCAAACACTTATCTGATTCTTTATAGGGATGAAAATATCCAAAATAAGAAATGATAAAATGTGTCACAGTAGGAATTATCAAATACATAATCTACTTTCCGGCATTTATGTTTGGCGTCTCAGACAGATTCTAGTCATAGAAATGCC
Organism: Ruditapes philippinarum; assembly: GCF_026571515.1. Taxonomy (NCBI): domain Eukaryota; kingdom Metazoa; phylum Mollusca; class Bivalvia; order Venerida; family Veneridae; genus Ruditapes; species Ruditapes philippinarum. The sequence continues at coordinate 82,150 of NW_026864169.1, forward strand.
GAGGTGAATTACTCGGAAATCACGCTCTAGCAAGTGACATGTCAAATGAACTGATCTAGAAAATTCATTTTCGAAAACATTTCAGAAATCTGTATCTGCTGCTTTAAAAGACGTTTGAGTTATGTTGCAAAATATTTAGAGTTTTCTGTTATTTTTGAAAATGTGTTCAGTATTAAATGTGTTTAGTTTCACATTGGATAAAATGTTTTTTGAGTGTTTTGTCTCACATGAGCAGAAGTAAATAAAGCGATGATTATTCGATGACCTTTTATCTTAAGTGTGGTAACTGTTTCTGAATTAATTTGCTTACGAATTGCGTTCTACCTGAAAGGTCGTCTTCATACTTAAGCTCTTACATTATCTTTTTCTATCATTCAGAATCTCTGGTTATATTACCTTTAGTATTGATAATTGGAAACTGCTTAAGCTTGTTGTATTTTATTATCACCTTATAAAACACTGTTTTTTATAGTTCAGTAAGCATTTAGTAGTTGTCTGTTATCATCCTTGCGTTACTGTAACACGTGTCTGTGATTTTGCTTTCAATGTCATATTTCCTTAACCACCTTAGGAGTTCAAAAGAAACTTCACGCATGTCTTTTGGATAACAATGCAAATACAGGTCACTCCAAAAGGTTAATAGTTCAAGCATAGAAACTTACAGAATCATACTGACATGTTAAGATCCAATGTTATAATTTTGTATGCGTGTTGTATTGTCGCATTTTTGCAAGCATACTTCACAGATGAGGTGCCATATTATATATTACCTTCTTCACTTGCTGATAGCCTTGTAAGTTAAATGTCTAAAACTGATTGAATACTGGATTATTATTAACCCGAGGTTAGCCAAAAATATCTTTCCTGTTTCGGCACCATATGTCCTCGTAAAACTAAACCAAACCAAACTGAAAGTTGAAAATTGAAGCTTATTTAGCTTCTCTTCATTCCTAAAAGAAATAAAATAATTTTTAAAATGAAGCAGAATAAGAAACACCGTACAGTTGAAAACTTTGCAGGTTCGGTTTTATTGAGCCAGGAAATTGACCTGTTAATTCATAAACATATGTCACACACTGACTGCTAAACATGTTAAAGCACCAATGAAAACACTACTAAGCCACTATTGTTATTTGGTAAATTCATAAATCATTTTGATTTAGTTTTTAAATTTCACTGTACAGTTAAATCTGTGTTATAGACCGCCTTTGATTAAAGGATAACACTGCAATAAACGCTTTTTTTGTAACCATGAATGTTTTTGATAAAATTGAATGTTGCAACCTCCAAATAAAGACCATTTTTTTATAAAGACAATGTTTTCCCCTCCCTCAACATGCCATCATTCACATGTTTGACTGTACACAACTCCCTGTCAACCGTATTGTTATATGCAAAAATGTCATGATCATTGTTTAGATATTTTATATTTTCAGATATTTGCGCTTCACAAAAAAAATGCAATGCGTTATATTTGATTTCACGACATGCAATTTATGCAAGCTTAATTGGATGATAACGTATCATTGCACTTTTATGATTAGATTTTGTCTGAAACATCACACAATGGACGTTTCTCTTAAAATTTCCCTGCAAAAAATACTTTAATTTTTTGGGAAATTTCGGGAAAAATAAATTTAAAATTTGTCAAGAAAATTGACATTGATCATTTGGCTTTTCTTGTATAGTTTATTTTTTTCCCGTTTTTTTAGAAAAAAAGGACTTTTTAAAAAGCTTTTTTAGAGTCCTTCCGTAGTGATAAAGTTTTTTAAAAAAGTACGCGTGAAGTAAAGACAAAACAATTTTGCATTTTTTATAAAAATTTAAATATATGTTATGAGAAAAAAAATTTTTCTTTAGACTTTTTTACAAGTTTCACTTTTATTATGCATTTTTCCAATTCATTTAATAATGATTTTATACATCGCACATGAATTTAAAAGAAATTTGGAGTATTTTTATAAGATTCACATTTAAAAAATAGTTATAAATTATCTGAAAACAGTCTATGAAGTAAAAAGGCCCCCAAAAACTGCTATACAATGAAATTCAAATAGTATTTACTTATAACCCTTTACATTCAAAAAGGTTTTAAAAGATGTTTTTGAATATCAACAAAAATTACACTCAGTGAAAACATATTTTATTTTCACATTTTTGTTAACAGATTTTTATTAATTCCTTTCCTTTTTTGGATTTTTAAAATCAGTTTTGGGTTTAAAGTTTTTTTTAAAAAAAATCTTCTCCATTGTTTTGAAATGTTTAAAATTTCCCTCAAGAATTGAGGGGAAACACTTTTTGCAAAAGGGAAAAGAGATTTGGATTTGGGATCCTGAAAAATACAAAAAAGTTTCCTTTTTTCATTATAAGTCAATGAATATCCCAAAATAGCTTTTCCCATTAGAAGATGAAAATTTTTTGCTGCAGGGGCTGAGTAAAACTGGGGAAATTATAGTTTTATCTTTCAAAGTTTCTTCTTTTAAAACCTTATCAATTTTTCAAAGCTTTTTAAAGGGTAAATATTTTAAACTGTGTTAAGAAAATTTTGGAAAAACATTCTTTTTCGATTTATAAATTCAATGCCAATTTATTCTGTAAAAAAAAGAAATTCCAAGTTTACATTAAATTTTGTTAAGGTGTTTTGTTTTTTTGTTTTACATTTAAAATTTGTCCCCGATTTTGTTTAAATTTCAAATTAAACTATAGGATTGTTTTAAATGGGAGGGGGCATAAAAAATCCTTAACAAAAGATATTTTTGGGAACCAACGTAAATGTTATAGATTATAAAGATTTAATTTATTTCAATAAATGGCTTTTTTTTGCACCGAAAATTTTCTTTTGAATGAACAAGTAAATGTGAACTTTTTATTTTTTTTTTCATATTTGTTTTTTAAAATTTTTTAAAATTTTTTAGGAGCACTGGGTTTTATATTTTATGTAAATATATCCCTCTGGGCGTCGGCTTCACAGATGTTCTCAAATTTAAAATGAAAATTTTTTTCCCAAAAAATTTTAAATTTAAAAAATGAAACTTTTAAAAATACTTCCTTTTTTATGGAATTTTTTTAAATTTTGAAAGAGGGTTTAAAACATTTTTTAAATTTTTTAAAAGGAAAAAATATGCTTATAAGAGGGAAAAATTTTTATTTTCTTATAAAAAATGTTGTCGAAGTAATTCTGCTGATATTCGTAACCGCGAGCAACTCATGCCCATTTGTACTTTCTTTCTTCTTTTCATTAATGGTATTGTCAATTATATATATACACTGTTGGCAATATAAAAAAAGAGCATTTCAGATATTTCTAAGTGCTTCTCCATCTTAAGATGTTTTCTTTATGTATTGCTGCCCTGACTTTAATATCAAGACTATCTATTTATCATTTGCTTGACGGATTCTTTTTTTTTTCTGTCATTTCTCAGAGAATTTTAAGTGAGCTATTAATAGTATCAATGGTTTAAACAGATAAGTACTTTACGGGTCACGCTATCCTCGATGTTTTATAAATTTCAAGTCAAATATACACGCAAAATCTAATAAAACACATTATTTCGGGGGAAATATTTTAACCCATTCCAAACTTTTATTGATAATGTCGAGAAATATTCATGATATAATTGGTATTAAGAATAAAGGGCTAATAATATGTTTACTGAATTAAGTTTTAAAATTGTAATAAGATTGTTATCTTATGTGGTTCAAAACAAATATGTTTACAAAGTGAACACTCATAATAATTACAAAATACTTAAATAACTCTTGGTTAAACTTTAAGCAAAAAAGTGTAAGATGATTGTCAAAATTTATATTACAAACCGAAACAAAACATACACAAAATAACACCCCCTCCCTGAGAAGAAAAAGCTTCTATATTTTTTTAATGAATTCTAGATTTGTTTGAGTCAACAAATTTAATAAAGCATGCAAATGTTTTATGACCAAAGCAAGTACACATATCTGAATCAATTCAGGAATAAGTATCAAATTACCTGTTATAAAAAACATATAGCCGATATCCATTCATTCTTTTAATTTGATATTCTTCACTATAGTACATCTATTTTATCAACCGAATTTCTATGTTTGAACAAATGTTGTTTCGCTTTGCAACTTACTGATTTATTAAATAACAAAGTCACATCTATTTAATTATATAAATCATTTGGCCCTCAATAAATTGCTTTATAAGACTTCATTAGATTATTTTTCCAATTAGGGCTGCTGAATACAGTCATTTACGTATAAGTCGTTAAAAATCAATTATTTGCTTTACATTCCTGTTCAGCATACTATATATAATAGGCAAGCTTCTATCGTATTACTATTTTCCATCAAACATTTGATATTTCTTATCATTTACTTCAAATATCTTCCTTACTTTATGTTATTTTATATAAATTTTGGGATAAAAATGTATTAATTCCTACACAGTGACCAATTTTATATAAGTATAAAAAAAAATGTATGTTTGTCCCGATTAATTTTTAGGCCATACGTTGATTGCTGGTTTCATGACAAAGGGAAGCCTTGCGTGTCCATTCGTGCATTATTTCATTAAGATATCATATAAATTACACCATTTTTTTGTCTCAGCACAAATCTATACTAATATTATGTGCGAAAATATAAAATAAAATGAAAAGTTTCCTATAGAATTAATTTTTATAAACAAAAAATTTTGTAACAGATTAACTTTGGGTTTTTTTCCAAGTATTTTAAACACCTTAAGAAAAGAAACAAAAATTGACCTTGAACTTAAAGCGCTATCAGAAAAGGGGAAAAATTTTTCTTTAATCTTTTAAAATAATAAACATTAAGATAACGTTTTAAATGAATGTCAAAAAACTTATAAAAATTTTTAATTTAAAAATTTTTAATTTTATTTTTTTGCTTGATATTAAGATAAAAAACTTTTAAGGAAAAATTTTCCCCTGTGCAATCCTGCATTTATAGGTCAAAAAATTTCTCCCAAATAATGATAAACATAAAAAATTCATTATACTGGGTTCAGTTTGGGGATTATTGAAATTGGTTTAACATTAGCACTATCACAGCAAAAACCCCACAAAAAACACCATAAAATTTTTACGTGAAAGTCTAGATGACATTTTTTTATTGTTTTTTAAATGTGATTAAATTTATTCTTACTATTTCACAATAAACTTTTTCAAGGGGCTTCAAGTGTGCAAAAAAATTCCAGAAAAATTTTTTATGAAAAATTGGATTTTAATGAATTCAAAACCCAATTCGAGAAAAAACCTATTTTGAATTTTAAAAAGATGAATGTTTTTCATTTTTTTAGCATTTTAACATGTCATGGTTAAAAAATTTTGGAAGGGAATTCCCGGTTTTTGAAAATTTTTTTGTGTTCGTTTTTTGATATGCTATTAAACAATACGACATTTTTTATTGTAAAACATCTTAATTTTATAGTTGTCAAGTACTCGTTCTATCTAGTAACATTTTATTTTAAGGTCGTAGGACGGACTGATGATTTGTCGGAAAGAAAACTGTTAATATGTCTCATGTTACAGTTTTCAAATTGCTTCTTCCATATGTAGTTTATTCTGTTCGTATTAAGACTTGCGTAAAAAAATCGCAATTTCCAAATCAATTAAATCTAGGAAGCGATTTATAAAATGGGTAAAGTTTTTTTTCTCAACATCTTCCCGTCTAAAGGCTTTGACGTATTGTATAAACGAGTTCCTATTCTCTATTCATATAAAGTACCAATGCAAATCTTTTTAATTGAAGTCCTCCTTTAAAAAATCAGGGTATATGGTAATAAATACAGATTCTGCTTTAATAAAACATCAACATTTAGATTTTAGAGACTGCGCATGGAGATTTGCCTTCTTGTAAGTAAAGCACCAAGCAAACGTAACATGTCTTATCAGAAAGACACGTTTGAGTTGCCATACGTCTGTTAAAGAAAATTTAGTTTTCTTCTCATTTTATGCATAGAAAGAAAGTCGTAACACATTTATTTTTAATACTTTTTTACCGTGACTATCTGAACTCAATTTACACCCGTTCTGACTTAAGACACGAACTGGGAAAAGACAAGCGCGCTGTTCTTTCGAGTGATTTTGTTTATTTAAAATTTTGATAAATTTACTTCACTCTTGATAAACAAATTAATGTGAAATCCCGAACCTCTGAGGTAGCCTGCAGTTCGTCATTCACTTCATTAAATCGTCAATAACACTTGTCTGTTCAGGGTCTTTCAATATTAATTGAGTATCTAAGAAGTGCGCGTTACACTTTTTGATATTCGGACAAATTCATATCAAAGCTGAAGCTGAACAGATCAGTAAAATTCATCCAGAAGAAGAAAAAAAAATGAAAAAGATAAGATAAGGTTGTTTTTATATGGTATATTTGTTTTAATGTTATGCTTTAAAAAATAAGTAAATTTCAATCTTATTCATTAAAAGCATTTTGATTATATTAAAATGCAATGAGTTTATATTTTTAAAATGATGTTTTGGCAAATATTGAAATAATGGCAGGACTTGTGTTGAACAGAGTAATTGAATATTTTAGCTTTAAGGAAAATCTGTTATTTATCATTCCAATTCATTGAACCATCAGTAGCACATTTTCGCCTACAGGCATTCAAATTTAATTGGAGTTTTAGAAAATAACACAACCATTTAAAGAACAATTCGGTAATTTTCATTGTTTCACTTTCCAAATACATTATAAATATTGTATATATTTATTAAACGTCTACTTAATACATATTCATGTATCATGTATAAATGTATACTATTTCAGCCGCCATTTGTTTGTTTCTTTTAGACCTACGGTGTATAAATTAACAAGACAAGTTTACAGTATATACCATTAAAATTATATATTATGTAAATCTTTGCACGTGAGATAAATAAATGTCATGACTATTTTATCATTTTTATTTAATACCACTCGAGTATTTTTACATCATTTAAAAACTGGGCAATAATCAAATAAAATATAATCTTTTCCTTCAAAACGCAGCGGTGTTCACACGCAATCATCCACTAATATGATAAAATCTTCCAGTTATATTCATTTCAATCTGACTTTACAGCTGTGACCAAATACACTTACAAAAAACATTGCAAAAATTGCAGTAGTAATTTGAGTACAAATAATGTAGCAATAGTCACTGTAATAATCTCAGTAAATTTGAAAAATACGGGGTGTATATAGTATCAAACTCTGCTATACTCTTTGTAAATTTATTTGTCGGCAGTGTCAAAGAGGTTTACGCGTTGGACAAGTTATTTCAGGTTTGCTGGCCGCGTTGGTTCAAGGCCGATAAGAGGCAACTCTTTATTTCTGTGAGCAAGAAACTTTAACACTCATTGTCATGTTATTAATCTTTAGTGCTTATCAATTATATATTTTTTACATTTTTATATGGTGGTTGCAAACATATTTTCTAAAATGTATTTACATGAAAGTGTATAATATCAAATTTCTCCTGGAATCTAAATATCAAGAAGTAAGAGACTGTAAGAGAAGATATAAATGGTATTTCCCTAATGAAGCTTTTGTAGGATTATAACTGATTAATCAGATCTTAATATCCTAAGAAAATATATAAGGATTACGTGAACTGTCACTAATTGATCAATTTTGCACGAGAAGTATAGGCATTTTCTTAATAACTTGTACCAGAACTTATTACATCAATTATAGTGATAGATACCAACTAAAGGAACACATGCAAAAGGAAAAGATTAATTAATGATTGTAAATGAAAATAATAATTAAACAGATTGAATATTGAGTTTTTTATGGCATTTTACACATTCTGTTTGTGTTCGTTTTTAGACAGCTAAAGTAAAACAAAGTCGTTTCTCTATCAGATTTCATTGATACACCAAATAACAATTTAAAACCTCTACCAGCTTACTCAAACATCGACACAAAAGGGGCAGATATAGACTTTTACACTGCATATTCGTTTTTGTAAAATTAAGACAAACTGTGAGGAGTGCATCTAATGAAAATCACCCCCCGATTATGTTTCCCCCTGCTGCTAAAAGGCACGAATGTGCCAAAATTTTAATGAACAATTTTTTTGTAATTTTTAAAACACGTCATTTTTTTGCGAAGTTTGATGTTAGTCTCAAAAATATTTTATCTAAAGGTGAAAATTTACAATATATTTTTGGTAAAAACATTTTGCCGGCAAATATTGTGTTTCGTTCGAAAACTACACTAGGATGAAAAATAAGATTGAAAAAACGGAACAACTTTTCTGATTATCAAGGGTTTTTTTTCTCAGCCCTTAAAATCTGCTAAAATCTTGCCGAAAAAAGGGGCCAGAAAGGCCCGCCTTTTTGTTTTGGTGGGTTCTTTATTTTTTTTTTTTATATTAATTTATTTCTTTATGGGTTTCAAAAACAATTTGCGGGCAAAGTTATTTCAAAAAATGCATCAGGTTAGAGTTTAGATTGGTCTTCTAAGTTCAAAAATTCATAATTTTTTATGTTTGAATGTTGATTACTGCCTAAGGCGCTGCTAGGGGCCGTGGATGGTAGCTTGCAATTACCACTACCGTCCATGAACAGGCTCAAACAAAGTCTGTAACATTTTTTGTCTTTTTAAAGATTCCGTTTTTCTATATTTTAAAACAATATACTATAAGGTATCAAAACCAAAAGCTAGATTGATTTCTTTACTGTTATATCCTTGTTGTATCTCGAATAGACTTATAATCAGCACAAGTAAGATTTGTTATTGTTTTATGATAATTATGTGATGCCAAAAAAAGTACAATATATATGAACTCTTTTCCAGGGTATCAATGAATATAGCAACGGCGTAACATTGCCATTATAATATGTTGCAGTTATTCTACAAATATCAATTGTACAGTATAATAAGTTATTTTAACATGCTTCATAACCATTTTCGCACTAAACAGGCTTGGCAACTGGATAGTTTTACACAATAATATTGCATCAAAATATTTCTAAATACTACGTGATTTCTTTCACACATATTTTCACATATTTTCAGTAGGTGTAAAATTCTTTTGTCTTTTTTTTGTCATTATAGCTATTTACGTTTGGTTTTTTAAAATCACAAAACCTATAACATGAATTTGAACATTTATATCACGTATTCGTCTTTTCGTTCTGAACATGAATGTCGTAACGCTAAATAATTTCTGCATATATCATATTTATAACAAACAAAACTATTAAACGTGATAATATTAACGAACTCGAACAAACCAACTATTGTTTGATAAAGTAACGTTTGCTTATAACTGTGATAAATTACCACTTTTTAGCTCGACTATTCGAAGAATATGAGAGCTATTGTAGTCGCCCCGGCGTCGGCGTCGGCGTCAGCGTCCACTTCGGCGTCTGCGTTGGTTAAAGTTTTTTGTAAAGTCAAATATCTCAATTATTGCTTGAGATATTCAATTGAAACTTGTAATACTTATTTATAGTAACAATGTACATCATATTGACAAGTTGGATAAATCTGCCTACAATATTGACAGAATTATGCCCCTTTTTAACTTAGAAATTTTGGTTAAAGTTTTTTTTGTAAAGTCAAATATCTCAATTATTGCTTGAGATATTCAATTGAAACTTACAATACTTATTTATAGTAACAAGGTACATAAGATTGACAAGTTGGATAACTCTGCCTACAATATTGACAGAATTATGCCCCTTTGAAACTTAGAAATTTTGTTTAAAGTTCTTTTGTAAGTCAAATATCTCAATTATTGCTTGAGATATTCAATTGAAATTTACAATACTTTTTTTATAGTAACAATGTACATCAGTTTGCAAAATTGCATAATTCTGCCTGCAATATTTGCAGAATTATTTGCCCCTTTGCAACTTAGAAATTTTGGTTAAAGGTTAAAGGTCTTCAAAGATATTTACTTGAAACTTTACACAAGTACTTAGGGTAATAATTTGAGGGTCATAATTTTATGTCACTGACCAAGTTCCATAACTCTATCTTGCATTAAGGCTGATTCATATCCCCTTTTCTACTTAGTCTCTTGGTTAATGTTTACATGCAAGTTTTACATATCTCAATGACTATTAAAGATATTTATTCAAAACTTCACATATGCATTTCGGGTCATAATAGTAGGTCACTGACAAAGATCCATAATTCTTTCTTGCATTTAGGCTGATTTTTCTCCCCTTTTTCAACTTAGAAATTCATGGTAAAGTTTTGCTTGAAAGGTGTTATCTCCGTAACTACTGAAGGGTTTGTGCCTTTTTTGGGATAATTTTATGCATTCATAATAATAAAGCAGTGATTTACTTGATAAAATATCTTAATAACAAGCCTTTGTACCTTTTCTGTCAATTTTATGTATTCATAGGTAATTAGTATTATTATACTCAATAAAACACCCTTGTGACATTACCTTCCGAAAAGTCAAGCCAATACTGTATAATTAGACTCTCTCTAAGGCCTATAACATGAATTTATAAAAGAAAATTAGCCCTTTTGTGAACTTAGAAAATTTAACATTATCAAGGCTCTTTTACTATCAAGCACTTAGAATAGTCGAGCGTGCTGTCCTACCGACAGCTCTTGTTAGTTTATTGCATACTAAATATTGACATAAAAGCAACGGAAAGAAACAAAACAACAACAGAAACAACAACAGTTACTACAAAAACACCAACATATTTTTCATCTTGCTAATTCTGTTTTTGTTTTTTCTTATTTCGGAAATAATTGCTATCGCTGTTTAGAGGTTTTTGACACTATTGCTGTAACAGGTTATTGCTCTTCAGAGGGGTGTTCTGCGGAAGTTCCACTGTATTCACTACTACTTGGAAATTTCACATTCCTTCTTTTCAGCAGTTAAAAAATAAGTAAACCGTTCAACGCAGACTGATACATTATCAGCGAGTTTTACAATAATAGATCTTAATGTTGTTTCGGCGTACCGAACATCTGATTCAATATTAGACTACAGCAAGACCTAAGTGCAAAATATTTTATTTGTTAAAAAACATCATTGTAGGCAATTGCTTCTACAGATGTTTACCAAATTTATGTTTTAAAGTGATTTGGTTTTGTAATGAATCTAATAATTGATTACGTTAGTAGCATTTAGTTTCAGACATAACATCAAACCACAAAATAATTATTATATATAATTGTTGTTGGCAAGTGTGAGATACATGATGCTATGTTACATTTATTTTTAACAGATAATAAAATGCTCTAGTACAAAATATTTGTATTTATCATACAAATGCCCCTACTACATCACCAATACCTTTATCAGCATTTTATTTCAAGCAATTTATATATTAAAAGAAATTTGAATTTCTATTGCTTTATTTATATTTGAAATGTTAAATGATTCTTCCTACTAAATTTACAAAATATGTCTTAATGACGTATAAACAATCAATCACTTGATTTCAAATATCAATTATTTTATTCAAACTGCTCTCACATTGCCGATTCGCGTTTAACAGTCGATTTTATCTCCGCGTTTAAGCTACGAGTGAATAATCAAACATGAAAAGTAAAGTGAGATGTCGAAAGAAGTGTAAAATGACGTCCTTGAAATTTGCTTTCATTTGCGAAAGGTGTTTAACTAATAGCTGAAGGTTAACGGTCATGTTTTATACATGATGCCAGATTAGGAAATTTCAAATTGAAACACCCACTTGAATAAGTACAATGTATACGCAATAGGTATGTCAAAAACTGTTGAAAGAAGACGAAAACGGCGTTGATAAAGAAATCCTCCGAAAATAGTCGATATTTACCTATTCAATACGGTTCGTATTCCTTAGAAAAGAAAACTCGACTAGAAAGTATGATATTCATATAGTTTGCGCGTATTTATCTTTCTATAAAAGAAAATTGAAATTGACTTCATACATTAATGAAAATTGATTTAGAAATAACTCTTATAGTTATATCTTAAAAGATATCGCAATTAAATGACAAAATCACAACTGATAGTACTGTCTAGAGAGACTTTAAGAAAATTCTGAATCAGAACAAGAATTGAAAGCAATAATTCTAAATTGATTCACTTCCCTTGTGGATCACAACTATATAATAACATATTTATTTTCCTTTCATGCATTACCATACGTGAATAAACCCTCATTAATTCGAAGCAATTTTGCAGAAATTCCCTGACTGATCTTCTCGCGTAATTTTAGTGCGAAGTCATTAAGATTTCATCATATTTCATTTCTGTTCAGCCAGTTCATTTTATTTCATTTATGTGATGTATCTACATTTGTAGTGAATGTCTTATGACGTGCCTAAAATGGTTATTAAAGTGTCTGTGATTAAATGATAAGTATTGATTAAAATCTTATGTTCCTTTAATGTTATGTGCAAGATTTGGTGTACTCCAAATAGTGACATATGACCACTATAAGTCTACGTGTTTCAAATCATATTCTTAAATCACATTTTAGATAACGTATGTTTATTTTACTAAATAAAATATGGTCAAATCGACTATTTGTTCCATGCTTTATCATAATAATGCCAAAAAAAATCAAGACAACCCTTCTACTAGTTTTGACTTTAATACGTCTTCATCAGAAATGAAAATCAACAACATACACAAATTACGTAACGTCCGTACAGGCGGTAACAAATGCTTTATCATGGAATCCACATGTAACATATTTTTTGATAGAGTTAAGTGTGCTTTTATATCAACAAAAATTAGCAATACACATTTTATTCAAGAGAGGCGTAAATCATCAAACCTAAATTTTGACCTTTGCAAAGTTAGGTAATAACAATAAAAGTAGGTCTGACAGAAAAAAAATCATCTTAAATTAAGTAAAAAAGGGCAAAAAACATTGTAACATTTTTATGAAATCTATATTCCTGTAATTTTTTGACTTGCAAGTTAATATTACTTTTCTTAAAAAAGAAAAAAGAAAAAAATGAATAAAATAAAAAAGTAAAAAGTAAACATGACTTCGTTTTTGTACAATGCGTCGTCGATTGTAGTTTATTAAATAACTTCATAAAGTGTGTTTTTATTGTATCTACAGTCTATAAACCACCAATTGTATTTTAAAAAAATATATATAATTATAATAGTTTGTCTGGCCAAAAGTTCTAGTAAAGGACAACTTTTGTTTGGTTCATATTTTAGTATGAGCTGCCTTGTAGAATTAACAAAAACACAAACCTTATGGTCACATATGAATATATTTCGTGTACATGTCTCAAGCGAATTGCATGTTTTTACCAGATGTGCCCAATTAAAGAAAACAAACATGAATAAACTGTGTGTACATCTTTGATTTACCTATACATTTCAAAACTTTGTTTGAAATATTTTTGTAAATAATTTTCTTAAATCGAAGAAATTGTTAGTTTTTTCATTTGTGATAAAGTTGGCAAAATGTACAAAAACGAAATGTGAAATTTTTACTTACATACAAATCACTATTAATAACCTTACAAATATGTAAAAAGTACAAAAGAAGATCCCTGAAAAAAAAAAAAAAAAAAAAAAATCAAAACTAAAAACAACAACAACTGTTGTCAACAAAAAACAAACAAAAAAACATGGTTCTGTTGTATGGCCAATTAGTAGTTTCGGAAACTGCTTTTTCAAAATTAAAAAAGGGTTTAATTTGGAAGTTAAAAAATGTTTCTTTAAGTTTAATAAGCCTGAACTAAAATATTAATTTGTAAAAATATAGATAATAACATTGACACATACACGGGGAGGAACTGTCACACGAGGGAGTTCTTGTGATAACTGTCACGGAGTTCGTCGGATAACTTTTGTATATACTCCAAAAACATTTTCATCTTTTCATCTTAAAAAAAAGAGAGTTTTAGGTGCTAATTAAACTTTAATGATTAAGCTTGACTTACCGTTCAAGTCGGTGCAAGGGGCGTGAGGGATGTTTCACGTTTTCATTAATCCTCATGTGCAGACTCAATCAAACCGAGTCTGCAATTTTCATATAGTTTTGTTGTGATGCTTCCGAGGGATCACTTTGTTTCCAGATTTATAAATCTTGTATTATGTTTTAAAACTAATCCATAGGTCATTTTTCATCGCCTCTTGCTTTAAATCTGGTAGTTTCGGGTCAAATTTTCAAATTATTTGCCAATTTGCAGGCATTGACCTTTTAATTCTCGTCTTCATCCTTGCCATACATAATTACCTAATTATAATGCAAAATTGCAAACATAAAGCCCCGGTTTTCACATTTAAACCCGATTTTTTCAAATGTCCTTTTTATTCTTTGGGGCGTTTTTTAGGGAGAACACTTTTAAGTAAATATCCCATCGTCCTGTGTAGCAAAACAAAACTACATAAAAAATAGGTTTGCAGCAAAAAAACAATTACGAGTGTGGTTTTGTAGGCAAATATGCAAAAGTTTTCCGACGAACTACGTGGCAGTTAAGATTTTTCTGACAAATTATAAAAAAAGGACTCCAATCCTTCGTAAAACAGTTCCTCCCCCGTGACATAAATAGTGAGATTAGTTTTAGAGTTCTGTTAAACACAACAATTATGTCAATATCTTGTGCTAATTGTTAACTTCTTTTTCTCTTTTCATATCTGGTGTGTTTTCCCATGACGAACGTTAATTACAGGTAAGACAGTCATTAGTGTCCTTTAGTAGTATAGTTAGTGTCCTTTTGATATCATGAGTATGAAATTTCTACTACTTCATTAAGTCTATTGCATGATCATAAGAATTAGCACAACTGAAGTCATTACAATTCCGTGTGCCCTATTTTCACACGAAAAATTTTATGTGTTTTTTTTTCGAATTTGTTTAAACATATTTGAGCGCAAATTATTTACATATTCAACTTTTACAAGAGAAATTTATAAATGCATTCATTAATGCTCATTGTCTTACGTGGTCCATGTATACGTAGTCAAATTATTATTTAATTTCATAGTTTTAATTAGCGGTTTTAAACCGTTGCAACATTTACCAAAAATCACAGCACCTTTTCAAAAAAAAATGTTGTAATGTGATTTCAAATTATGCTTTTAACGTATGCATGCATTATCATTACTTTATCAGTAATATATTATGACATGGGTGTCTTTTATACCCAAGAGAAATACTCTCTTTCATTACTTGTGTAAACCAAGATAAAGAAACATACATGAATAAATGAACTGTTGTGTCATACATCTTACAGGGAGCTTCACTTAACCCAAAAGCCTTAAACATAAAATATGTAAACTATAAATAAATCGGTGAGTTACAACAGAGAATATGACAAAGTTGAAAATGTTACGACATTGTTCAATGTAAAGGTGCTTTTAACAACAATGAAACCAATTACTATGGAAAAAACTGAGTAAACAAATGAAGTAAAATTTTGCGCGACGAATGTTAGTATATACTTAAATTGAATGGTTTTTAAATATCTTGAAAAGAAATTTCCAGCCACTATATGTAAAACAAACCCTCAGTCGAGTCCCTTTAAGCTTACACGTGTTTTTAAATAATTTTTCTTAATAAATGTGGAAAGGTACAAGGATTCTGAAACATTTTTTCCTTGCCATAATTGTTACCCTAATGGGCTATAAAAGGTCTATTTTAACCACAAACTTTATCAGGAAGTGTATGTTGGTTTGATGACAGAAATTGATTAATAATTTGCATTTACTAAATGTAGACTAATAGAATTTTGGTATGGTTGATTGTTTATTATCCCCCTTAATGGCTCACAATCAAATTTATAGACACTCTAAAATGGTATACTCTACGTAAAGTGTAAAATTTCACAGAAACATGAGCAGTTTTGTGTCATTATTCGGGACCAGTCTGTCATTTATCTGAGAACTAATGCTGAATGTATAACTTTTGCATTTTAGTTTTCTGATATTATACTATATAATCACTTTTATGAAAATTTCAAGGGTTTGGCTACAAAACTGATGTAAAGTCTTTTTTGATATCATATAAGTTACTGCAGTTTTAATGTCGATATGTGTTTGCAATTCAAACATATTTCGTTAGTGTTTATTTATTGAGCAAAGAAAATGTAAGGCGTAATAAGAAATTGAAAGAATAAATTAACCAATAAGTGTTTGAAAGATGAAATGGTTTCATATAATCAATGTTGTTGCTAACTTTAATGAGCCAAATGCAAATTTATCTAATCTAATTAGGGTTTTGGGAAACCTTATATTCAAATAGCAAAAAGGTAAAAAGTGAGAAGCGTGTTTATTGCACTTTGTACCCAATCCTTAAAATGGATTGTCATTAAAATTTTGTTATGTAATATTGTTGTAAGTACACTCTAATGTCAAACTTTATTTAAAGAGTGGAAATTTAATTTCTTGACACATCAGTGAAAGCTTGAAAATGTAATTTATTTACTTACAAGTGGAAGACAGTCATTTTTTCCTATTAGACGCAATATCTGAATCTCAGGCTTGGTTTTGTTAAGAAGATTTTTGTTCTGTTCACATTATTGGATGTTTTTTAAAAACTGTTTAAAAGCATGATAGATGCTCATCAACCGAAAGTAGCACGGAATTTGAAATTATTTCTTATTAAATAAATATAGAATGTTAACATGTAGTAGTGCATGTATTTTTACTTCCGTACTAATTGACAAAAATTAACAGCAGGAAAATATGGTTCAAATAATTGGCTAATAATTATCGCTTTCAAAAAAAAGCCAACTATCATATGACACAAAAAATAAAATTTTAGCGAAATAAAATTTTTATCATTTCTGAGGCAAAATGGACCTTTAAGATAAAGATTAAAGCATCACTATCATGTTTTATGTTTCGAAGTAAAATATCAGAACAAATATATCACAAAACGTTGTCATTATATAAAATATATTGGTCGCCATCGTTATCAGCAGAGAAAAGGACACACAAGTATCGCCAACATAAGAGAAGAAATATAATTAATTCCATTCCGAAATTTATTCTAGGTATCTGGCAATGAAAACAGAAATATTAGCCTCTTCATTGTAGTTTTACTGTCCGATTTCGCGTAATTTAATTTCGTTTTATGAATAATGCGAGCAAATTTTCTCTCCAACGACGTGGCATTCACTTTTGTCCGGCGCTATGGAAGAAGTTAACGTGTGACATGCAATTACGCAGGTTTGTTTCTTATTTCATATTGCGGAAACTTGAATATTTTGACCGCGTTTGGTGTCGTCCTAAGACATTAAAGGGATGAGCACCAGTAGTCTGATGCACTTATATGATGAAAAAGATTCTGCTGCTAAACTAATCACAACACATATACTTACAAAACCCTAGTTACATACCGCCCCTTTGTGCATATAAATAAGAAATTTTTAAAAAACTATGAACTTATTTTTATCAAAGAACAATATTAAATGAAAACATTATATGAAAAACAATTTAAACATAACATTTTAGTGAAATATCAAGGTCTGGACAAATAACAAAGCGAATTCCTTTAAACGAGATGCGATGCGAAATACATGTTGTATTTAAATATTTATACAGCTAAGACTTTAAAGGGAATATTGAAGATAAAGCTTATTGCAAAAAATAAAGCTTATCCTTTTCTAGTTTATGCTGTTTTTGACAAGACAATGTATTTTTTATCACAATCAAAAAAATGTCGCGCAAATCACGCTCCATTACGTTATTTCATTTGACCCAGATGTATCTTTAAAATATGTTTTTGTCGTTTCGATCTGCTTGTTCTTCATTATGCTATGAACGAGTTCATTTTTCACAATGAAAAAGAAATTGTTGTTATTTTTTCATTAAGTTTATAAAACATTTAGGTTATTTAATTTGATACTTATAATTGCAATGAAAATTTGTAATATATTATTAAAAACCTTAAAAAAATGGAATTAATTTTAGACCAATCTTTCAAAATAAATATAAAATATTTGAAATGACGTACCGGTGTAACAGAATAATAGCTAGTTTTAACAGTACGCTGTGATATTTTAAAACATATAAATTGTCATTATTCAACCCAGCATTCAAAATCACAATTAAAGCTTAACTCGCATGATAGTTTTGACATTTATACATGTATGTATATAAAAGTTGTAATATCAATCTGAATGAAAATCTTTGATCTTGATTAAATCATCATGAAATTGCTTCTGTCATTTAACTGTAGTTCAAAAGTTATGCACAATTTTGTCATTTAACTGTAGTTCAAAATTAATGCACAAAACTGCCATATATTCTAGGCTGCTAAAAGGAGCAAGTAAATCTGATCAAATTGGTAATTGTTACTATTTGCACAATAACAATGTGTTAACTCCTATTCGCTACTGAATATATAAGATATTAATAAATGATTAGTTATCATAGCTTACGGAACGTCGGTGGTTCTACTCAGGTGTTGGTGCCTTAAATAATGCACGGAAGAGCACCTGAGGTCTTCCTCCACCAGTAAAGCTGGAACGTCGCGATATGACCTGTACTGTGTCGATGTCACGTAAAACCCAAAACAAACAAACAAAAATTAGTTATCAGAATTTGGTATAGATCGTTTACTCCCTAGTTGCAATAATTATGATGGATTTAATTTATATTTCATATCAAATCAATGTATATATTCCCCTCCAGATTAATAGCAACACTTAATACTTAGTATGTTATGAAACAACAAATTTTACACACAGGGATTTCAGATTTATAGCTCTTTATGTCCTTGTTTCTTCGGCTTTAATTAATCCCCCATACATAATTTTCTGAGCTTAATTTACATAAAACACGTTCTTGCATTCTTATAATGAGATTGTGTCTGAGAATCGGAAACATCAAACAGTGTGACAGTAAATTATGATGTATAGTTCTATATTCCAGGAACAATGTGCCGAATATTGTGATGGTCAAATCTTTTTATGAATCCGCTGTAATTGATATCACTGGAGCTTAGATAAGGGTCGATTTTGGCATTTCTTTGGTATTGCTGAATATTGTGTTTGTTAGATACAGGAAATGGTTTATACTACTCTCACACTGATTTCGTATACGTTTTGCTTTCCTCAAAAATATGTTAGAAAATCACAGACATTTTGAATGGCAAGATCATATAAGCATAAACATAGGAATGTTTTAGTTATGACAAAAAAGTTTCCATATAATTGTATTTAAATCCACGATGGCTGCGACCTGATTGCTTAGGCTTGAAATACTGGAAGAAAAATGCTTTGATACACCTTTATAAAACAGTTTCAATATGAGTCTTTTTTAATCTTTTTGCTAATTAAAGAGAATCGTAATCATTTTTTTTCTAAGTTGCATGCATGTGTTTTCTAGAGTTGCATGTTTGCAAAGTTCATTTCATTTTTATATAAAAATTACTTTATATAATTACCTTGACTTTACTGGCTTATCAAATATATACAACAAAATACTTCAATCTTTATGTTTAGACATTTGAAAGTATGTTTAATGAATTTGCAACAGAGCAAATTTATTTGAGCTAACGAAAAAATAAAATGCCATACAGTTTTTACCTACATTCGATGGTCTAGGAAGGAAATTACACAGAGCCGAAGATTAATGACATATTGGATCGGGCAAGACGACGTGCAAATGTTTTTGTTTACATAGCAATGAAGAAATTTCTAAGAAATCTCAGAGCATTCCGAGAGTGATGGCCCTCGTAAATCATTGCTACATGTAAACAAATATATTATTGATGAAACCTTATTCAACGATAGCTAATACATGCTATACAAAAAATTATTTTCGGTTAACATTTACACGCACAAAGAACATATTTAAAGGCATAGGTTAAACAAAATTGAATGAATAAAATTGAAATTATTAAAATGATTAAAAGATATATTCTAACATACTGAAATGTATCACAACGAAGATTTTGTGACAGCTCATCAATGAAATATCTAGTATGTCATTATGTCATGAAGAAATATTTTTTGCTTTCTTTCCATGTTGGTCTATTTATTTTAAAATGTATTTGTATTCTATGAGCAAAGCTTGATACTAGCACCAATATAATGCCAACCAGTCCTGCATGTCATTCCAATCTGCAATATATTGTAGACATTGGTCATGGGAACAGATAAGTTTGTTGGTTTATTCTGTTTTACTTTCCGATTCCACGTAATTAAATTCTTTTTTAAGGTATTATTTAACAAAAGAAAATAAGAAAAAAAGTTATTTTATCAAGTTTCACCAATAAAAACTTATGCGTCAGACTGAATTATATTGTGTTACATCAGTTTTTGATAAATCATTATTTTATGGTTGAAATTACGTCATTTCAGCGCGTTTTTGAATTAGTTGTATACTTAGGATGACAGCATTACGCTGCTTTGGATTGGCGCCGTTTTGTCAAAATACCTTTTAACTAATTTGGATCAAATCTGTGGCGTTAGTGTATGTGATATATTATTTCAGGATTGTATGAAAAGAAAACGTTATAAGAACTAAAAATATCAGTAAAAATGAATTTTATTGTTATTTTAAAAGGCTTTGCAAATGATAAAATCGACGGAGTAAACATTTTTTACTTCTTTGTTTATAGTGACAAAATTAGTGTTAGAATATAAGATATCTACTGAAATATGATATATATATCATATATCAAATGTGTAGGTCACAAAAAAACAGTATGTCAATTATTTTTCTCAAACACTTATCGGATTCTTTATAGGGATGAAAATATCCAAAATAAGAAAAGATAAAATGTGTTACAGTAGGAATTATTAAATACATCATCTACTTTCTGGCATTTATGTTTGGCGTCTCAGACATATTCTAATCATAGAAATGCCAAGATGAATTACTCGGAAATCACGCTCTAGCACGTGACATGTCAAACGGACTGATCTAGAAAATTTATTTTCGAAAACATTTCAGAAATCTTTATCTGCTGTTTTAAAAGTCGTTTGAGTTATTTTGTAAAGAATTGAGAGTTTTCTGTTTTATAATTTTATTAATTCTTGTTAAAAAAGTGTTTTGAGTTTTTTTTTATGATCAAAATGCTTATTTAGAGTTTTGTCTCTCGTGAGCAGAAGTAAAAAACACGATGATTTTTCGATGATCTTTTATCTTTAGTGTGGTAACTGTTTCCGAATAAATTGCTTACGAATTGCGTTCTACATGAAAGGTCATCTTCATACTTAAGCTTGTTCATTATTTTTTTTTCTATCATTCAGAATTTCTGGTTTTATTACCTTTAGTATTAATAATCGGAAACTGTTCAAGCTGGTTATATTTTTATAATCACCTTATAATACACTGTTTTTATTCGTCAGTGGTCAGTTTTTAGTTGTCTGTACTCATCCATGTGTTACTGTCACACATGTCTGTTATTATGCTTTCAATGCCATATTTCCTTAACAACCTCAATATAGGGTTAACGCACGTTTTTCCGTGTTATAACGTCTGCAGAGTCCCGAGGAACGGTTGGTGCCCGAGCCCGGTAGGGCGAGGGCTCCAACAGTTCCGAGGGACTCTGCAGACTTTATAACACGAAATAAACGCGCGTTGACGCTATTATAGCATAAAATTTTCAAACAGATTCGTGATGTATAGTTAATAAAAACACAATTACATTAAATTCTTGTGCTTGGACGGTATTTATCCAATTCTATGTTTTACGTATGCGTTTCATTTTTCCGGGGCCAACAACTTGGAAAATTCTCGGAACCGAACGAAATTTTGAATTTTAATTGATTTAACAAAGCTTGGCCTTTGGAGATTTATTATCTCAAGAAAAAAAACGTTACATTACTCTACCCTCTACCCAAGACAAAACATGACCCTCAGAAATTATTTGAATGATTTCAGATTGACGCAATGACGGTAGATAAAAGATCAGTGACATCAGAATCGGTTTTTTTTTTCAAGCAAACAAGTTTATAAAAAAATCAGGCACTAAGCATTATTCTCTCAAAGAAATATAAAGAGCATTTATCAACATTGACATAAATAAAAAACATTTTCTCATATTAATTTTGTGATATCTAGTTTTGTAAGTTAATCGGAGTGTTAAACTGAATGACAGGTAGATTCTACTGTATTTGTTTACATTGACAACTGTCCGTTTCTTAGAAAGGGCGACAACCAAGATTTGCACCGATGTCTATACGCCGTTTTTCCGGCATAGTTACTTGAATATGCGACTGAGGCCCTCGAATCAATAAATTTCAATATACTAACAAGAGCGCATGACTCTTCGGCAAACAGGCCAAATTTGTTATTTTTTGTTTGTTTGTTTACTGGGCCCTGTATGTATTGCGCATATGTGAAACCGGGCTATAACAAGAGCGCGTGACTATGTTAACACATGGTTTTTGTCCCGTTATAACATGGGCAAAAGAGAGAAAAATAGCCGATTTTATGCTATAATAATTCAATTAAACTTCACGCAAGTCTTTTGGGTAACAATGCAAATACAATGTGATGTTTTCTTTTATTATTCCTGTAATCACAATACTGAAAATAACTGTATTGGATTATTCTTTAGTAATCCTCAATCAATTGTTGTCACAGAAGCATTGACATTGATCAGTGTAACATTTCTTTTGTATCAGCTTATTTCTTTCCGTTTGCTAGATGCAAGGATCATTTTATAAAACGCTTGTAAGGATTTGCTTTGCTACTTTGGCATTATTGACAGAAATTACAACAAAGTTGTTCTGTTTCATTACAAGTCAATAAATATGTCAATACGCATTTCCTCACTTAAGAACGATGTAAAAATTGCGGCATGACTGCTCGACCAAAACTTGTGTGAATTATCAGATTTATCTATCAACAAAGATTTATTTCTATGTGAACTCCTTATCAATTTTTTCAAGCTTTTTAAAGGTGACATAACTAGTTTAAACCGTGTTAATGACCATGTTCGTAAAACATTCTTTTTTTCGTATTTATCAATTCAATGTCAATTTATTCTGAAAGAAAAAGAACTACATCAGCTTAACATTAAATTTTGTTAAGAGTGCTTTGATTTTTCGAATACATTTAAAATTTGTACCCGATGTTTGTTTGAATTCAGAAGTCAAACGTATAGATAATGCTGCTTTAAACGGAGAGGGACATAGAACGTCCTTAAAATAAGAAGTTTATTTGCCAAATCCAACAGTAATGTTACTAGACTATAAATTACTTAAATTTATTTCAAGTAAATATTTGCTTTTATTTTCATTTTTCACTGTATTATTTCCTTTGACACTGAACAAATGAAATGTGAACGTTAAAGTATTCTGTGTTAAGAATTGTTTAAAATATTTAAGGACCCCTTAGGGGTATCAATATGTTATGTAAATATCAGAATACCTTCTAGCGTCGGCTTTAACACAGGTGAACGAATAACAATAATTTAACCCGGATGAACAGGACAAATAAAACAACACTTTAACGTGATTGCCATGATAACTATATTTCTCAAAGAAGTTTTCATCTAAATTCAATTTGTGCACTATCATAAAAGGAAACCTTTTAAAATTTGGCACCACATTGATAGCGAACATTTAGCTGTTGAAATTGACGATTTTTATGGAAGTTTCTCTATTGTGCATTATTTGGAAAACTTGTTTTTATTGGAAATATGCATGTTTAATATTTATTATTTGGATAAAAACAATTTATTTTCTAATTAATTTTCAAATAACTATCAAGAAAAAAGAATACTTATTAATATGTTCTGGAGTCTACCGTATATGACATAAAATCGATAAAAGCGTCCGTCCCTATTTGCTCATTTTATAAAGTTACCATGATTTAATATCAAATATTTGAAATGCTCCTAAAGCCGGTTGTCTGTGATGTGTTTTATTCATTTAATTCATTTCTGTTAAAATTTTGACGTCATAAAATTTATATTGTACTGTTGTCACATAAAATGAAAATGATATCGAGGAGAAAAGTACTTTTAATTTGCTTATTACACATGTGTCGAGTAATTCTGCTGATATTCGTTACCGCGAGCAACTCCATCTCATTTGTATTTTCGTTCTTCTTTATTAAATTATTGTCAAATATAAACACTGTCTGGAAATATTCAGTATTATGAAAGTATTAGTACGTTACGTTTCAGATATTTCAGAGTGCTACCCGTCTTATATGTTTTCTTTATGTGATGCTGCCCTGACTTTAATATCAAGAATATCGATTTCCTACTTAATGAACGGATTTTTTTTCTGTCATTTTCTCAGAGAATTTTATGTGAACTGTTAATAGTATTAATGGTTTAATAAGATAAATCCAGATCATGAAATACTCCATGTTTTATACATTCATGTCAAATATACACACAAATTTAATAAAACACATAATTTGAGGGGAAATATTTTAACTAAATTTAAACCTTTATCGATAATGTCGAGCAAGATTCGTGATATAATTGATATTTAGAATAAAGGGCAAGTAATATGTAGATTAAATATTAAAATTGTAATTAGATTGTCATAGAATGCTGTTTAAAACAACTATTTTTGCAAAGTTAAATATCTTATGAATTACATAATATGGAAACAACTTTTGGTTAAACTTTGATGAAAAGTGTCGCATGTTTGTGAATCCAAAAAAAACAAACAACAACAATAAACAACAAAAACAAAACATCAAAAAACAAAAAACAAACAAACAAAAGCATCATATTATACAAAATTTTGAATGATTCTAGAATTGTTTGCATCTACAAATTTGGTAACAAATGCAAATGCTTTGTGACCAAAGCATGAACATATGATACTAAATTAATCAAGGAATAAATATCAAATTACTTAATTTACTCTTAAAAACATATCGTCCATTTTTTAAAGATGTTTTTATTATTTAATAGTCATTATCAAAGTAAATTTATTTATTCAAATGAATTTCTACGTTTGAACAAATGTAATTTCGTTTTGCGACTTACTGATTTATTAAATCACAAAGTCACTTCTATTTAATTATAAAATTAACGTGGCCTCAATAAATTGCTTGATAAGACTTCATTAGATTATTTTTCCAATTAGGGCTGCTAAAATACAGTCATTACGTATAAGTCGCTAAAATAAATTCTTTGTTCTTCATTTATGTTCAGCTTACTACATAATAGGCAAGCTTCTATCGTATTACTATTTTCCCTCAAACATTTGATGTTTTGTATCATTTACTTCAAATATCTTCCTTACTTTATGTTATGTTTATAAATTTGGGATAAACATGTATTAATTGCTACAAAGGCACCGGCCGTATAAAACGGAAAAATATGTTTGTTTGTTCCGATTAATTTTTAGGCCATACGTCAATTAAAGCTTTCATGACAAAGGGAAGCTTTGCGTGTCTCTTTGTGCATTATTTCATAAAGATATCATATAAATTGCACCACCTTTTTTGTCTCTAACACTAATCTATACGTAATATCTCTGTGCGTTATATATAAACTAAAATAGTAAGTTTCCTACAGAACTAAATTGTTTACAAAACAGACAAATTGTAACAGATTATACTTTGGGATATTGTTTCCAAGTATTTTAAAGCACCTTAATGTCAAAGAAGACAATACTTGACCTTAAATTTCAGCAGGTATTAGCAAAGGATACAGTTTTCTTTAATCTTCTTTAATTCATAGAACATTAAGATATAAATGTTTCGGTGAATCTCAAGCTTATGATACTGAGATAATGATTAAAGTTATCTTTTTACTCAAATATTAACGGCATAAGCTTTTAAGGAAAACACTTTGCGCATTTATAGGCCAACAATTTTCCCATACATAGCATAGCATTACTAGTGTTTAGTACAGCTTGGAATTATTGATAATCTGGTTAACATTATCGCACAGCAGAAAACACCACGTTAACCCCATTAAAGCTTTTACTGTGCAAGTCTAGATGACAGTTTTATTGCTTCTTTAAATGCTGAGTAAAATTTATATGTTACAATATTTCACAATAAACTTGTTCAATGGGCTTCTAGTTTGTCAAAAAAATGTCGCAGTAAAAGTCTTTATGCACAATTAGGATTTCAGCAAAATGAATTCTAATTCTACCATTGGAGCAAAACCATTATTTTGAATATTAAAAGATGAATGTTTTTCACTTTTAGCACTTTTAGCATGTCATTGTTAAAACAAACTTTGAAATGTTTTTGCGAATTTGTTAATTTCATGTGTTCGCATGTTTTGATATTGCTGTTAAACAATCGGACATTTTTATCGTAACACATCTCAATTACAGT
Source organism: Ruditapes philippinarum (assembly GCF_026571515.1). Lineage (NCBI taxonomy): Eukaryota > Metazoa > Mollusca > Bivalvia > Venerida > Veneridae > Ruditapes > Ruditapes philippinarum. The sequence continues at coordinate 108,308 of NW_026864169.1, forward strand.
TGCCAAGTAGTCGTTATAATTTAGTAACATTTCATTTTAAGGTCGTAAGACGGATTGATGATTTCCCGGAAAGAAAACTGTTAATATGTCTAATGTTACAGCTTCAAATTGCATCTTCCATATGTAATTTATTCTGTTCGGGGTAAAAAATATCGCAATTTCAAAATCCATTAAATCTAGGAAGCGATTTATAAAGTGGGTAAAGTTTTCTTAACATCTTCCTGTCAATATGCTTTAAATTATTGTATAAACGAGTTTCTATTCTCTATTCATATAAAGTTCAAATGAAAATCTTTTTATTTGAAGCCCTCTGTTAAAAATCAGGCTATATGTCAATAAAAACAGTTTCTTCTTAAATACATATACAATGTAACATCAACATTTAGATTTTTGAGACTGCATTTGGACATAACTGGTCTTCTCAGGAATACACGTTGCGGCTGCTATGCGACTGTTTAAGAAAAAGTAGTTTTCTTCTCATTTAATGCATAGCCAGAAAGTCGTAACATATCAATTTTAATACTTTTTTCTATGATCATCTGAATATAGAATTTTGCTCGATTGTACTTGCATCGTACATTGTTGTTATTTGTGCACCAACAATCGATCAGCGAATTTTGCACAACTCTATAATACAATTACCACTCAATAATATCCGCATTAAAATGCACACATGGTTTTACGGTCAAAAATAAAGGTCACGATTTCAAAACGACTTCTGAAGTAACTTTTTTTTAAAGTTTAACTCAATTTTCTTCCGTTCTGACTAAAGACACGAACTGGGAAAAGACAAGCACGCTTTTCTTTCGAGTGATTTTGTTTATTTAAAATTTTGACAAATTTACCCTACTCTTGATAAACAAATTAATGTGAAATCCCGAACCTCTGAGGTAGCCTGCAGTTCGTCATTCACTTCATTTAATCGTCAATAACACTTGTCTGCTCAGTGTCTTTCAATATTAATTGAGTATCTAAGGAATGAGCCGTAGACACGTTGATATTTGAACAATTCTTTTAAAAAAATGAAGCTTCAACGGGTCGATAAAATTCATAAAAAATGATGAATGAAAAAAGATAAAATACTGTTATTTCTTATATGGGATTTTTGTTTGAATGTTATGCTTTACAAAATAAGTAAATTTCAGTCTTATTCATTAAAAGTATTTTGATTATATAAATATGCAATTAGTATATATTTTTAGAATGATGTTTTCGCAAATATTGAAAGAATGGTATGACTTGTGTTGAACAGGTTAATTGAATATTTTAGCTTTAAGGAAAATCGGTTATTCATCCTTTCAATTCACTGAACCATCATTTGCACATTTTCGCTGCAGGCATTCAAATGTAATTGGAGTTTCAGAAAATAACACGTCAACCATTTAAAGAACAATTTGGTAATTATCCATATGCATTATAAATATTGTATATATTTATAAAACGTTTACTCAATACATATTCAAATATCATGTTTAAATGTATACTATTTGTTTCCTTTAGGTCCACGGTGTATAAATTAACAATACAAGTTTACAGTATACCATTAAATTATATATTATGTAAATCTTTGCACGTGTGATAAATAAATGTCATGATAGTTTATCATTTTTTTAATATCACTAGAGTATTTTACATCATTTAAAACTGGGCAATAATCAAATAAATATAATCTGTTCCTTCAAACGCAGCGGTGTTCACACGCAATCATCCAATAATATGATAAAATCTTCCAGTTATGTTCACTTCAATCTGACTTTACAGCTGTGACCAAATACACTTACAAAAAAATGCAAATGTTGCAGAAGAAATTTGTGTAGAAATAATGTAGCGATAGTCAATGTATGTTCCAAGTAAATTTGAAAAAATATGGGGTGTATAAAGTAACAAACTCCGATTAACTCTTTGTTAATTTATTTTTCGGCGGTTACCGCGTTGGAAAAGCTTGCTGGCCACGTTGGTTCAAGTCCTATTAGAGGCTACCCGATGTTCCCATGAACAGGAAATTTTACACTCATTGCTTAGTACTTGATGATATGACAATGTTCTAATAAGCGAACACCTTCCTACTCAATCGAACTAAATAGTTTCGTACATACTAATCTATCTGTCATGTTTTCAATTTTTAGTGCTTAAACAACGTGTACATTTTTATATGTTTGATGGAAACATGTATTCTAAAATGTATTTACATGAAAGTATTCATATTAAAATTCTTCGAAATCTAAATATCAAGATGTAGGAAACTGCCAGATAAATGGTATCTCCGTAATGAAGCTATTATAGGATTATAACTGATATTAATCATATCTTAATATCCTTAGAAAATATATGAGGAACATGAATGCATGAACTGTCACTTAATGATCAATTTTGCACATGAAAGTATGGCATATTCTTAATAATTGTACCAGAACATATTACATCAATTTTAGTGATGGATACCAACTAAAGGAACACATGCGAAAGAAAAAGATTTATTAATAATTGCAAATGAAAATAAAATTGTTCAAATACAGTAACTTTATTTTGAATGACAAAAGTAAATGTAAATATCTAACAGAGAAACCTTTCAATATCTGAAATACTCGTATATACCCCTATTGTTGATACCATTTCTCCTCGTTACTCAAGCTGTGAATCTTTGTTTAATGTCCTGAAATCGTAAACAAAAACTGTAAATAGATAGCTTAAGGCCCGTATATTCTCAATTCAACATGAATTGACTTTTTATTTTTCGTTTTACAAATTTTACATTAACGGTTTATGTATTTTAATCATATTCATTGTTTGAAAAATGTATACTGAGATCTAATGAGTCAATGTTATCTCAAAAGATATACTAGGTAATAATTGCAACGGTGTAACGAAATAGAAATTCCAAAATTGCCCAATCGCCCCGGTACCGACTTAAGCTCTATTCAAACTTTAATTTTACAAAGCATTGAAATCAGAGATCCCTAATAGCCAGAAAGTTTAACATTTGGGATGAAATCGGTAAGTTTTTGTAAAATTGCCACATAAAACCACAAATAAGCTAAAGTATTTCATAGAAGTTTACAGGTAAACACATATATTGAATTTTGTTTATGGTATTTTACACATTCTGTTCGTGTTCGTTTTAAGACAGTTAAAGCTAAAACAAAATTGTCTTTCTATCAGATTTCATTGATACACCTAGTTACAATTTACAGCTTCTTTGTTTTACAAACACCATGACTACAAAGGTCCTTGATATATGTACTTTAACACTGCAGTATATATGCTGTCTGTAACGTTTAGACTAATCTTTGAGAAGTGCATCTAATATGCGTCACCCCTGCATATAATGTTCTCACCCCTGCTGCTAATGTACATCGTAATGTGCCAGACACATGATGAATGAACAATTTGTTGTTATTATAACACCGCTCATTTCCTCGAAAGAAAGGTGGAAACTAAAATATGATTTAAAGTTTTCAAAATTAAAAAAAATTTTGAAAAAAGGCAAAATGGTTTTGTTTAAAGTATTCAAAAAATTTTTTTACCTGTTAATAGGTTTTTATTCTTGGAAATTAAAAAAACTCTTTACTAAAATTTAAAAAAAACCCTACATTTAAGTTTTTTTTCTATAAAAGTAAATGAAATTGAAACTTTAGACAAACTTTGAAATCATTAATATGCGTTTACCCCCCATATAATTTTTTACCATGCTGTATTGGGAAATTAAAATTTCCCACATGATAAGAAAAAATTTTTTGGGTTTTTAAAACAGATTTCCCGGAATAGAGAAAATTTAAAGGGAAAATAATTTTATCGTGTTGCAAAAACTTAAAAAGAAATTTTTAAAAAGGAAAATGCGTCTGTTATAAAGAAATCATTCGGAAAATAGTCGATATTTACCTGTTCAATACGGTTTGTTATTCCTTAGAAAAATATAAAAAAAAAATCTGAAACTAAATTGGTATGTAAACCATACAGTTTACACGTGTTTTTCTTTCTATAAAAAGTAAATAGAAAAATTGACTTCATAACCAATTAATGAAAAAGGGGAAAATTTCCCGAAAAAATAAAACTTTTCCCCTTATTAAGTTTATATTAAAAGATAGTTCGCAAATTATGACAAAATAAATCCCACTTGCTAAAGTATGTCTAGAGAGACATTAAGAAAATTTTTGAATCAGAACAAGAATTGAAAACAATAATTCTAAATTGATTCACTTCTCTTGAGGATCAAAAATATATAATAACATATTTACTTTCCTTTCTGTGCATTACCATACGTGAATAAACCCTCATTAATTCGAAGCAATTTTGCAGAAATTCCCTGGCTGATATTCTCGCGTAATTTGTAGTGCGGAGTCAGGATATTTCATTTCTGTTCAGCCTGTTCATTTTATTTCATTTATGTGATGTATCTACATTTGTAGTGAATGTCTTATGACGTGCCTAAAATGGTTATTAAAGTGTCTGTGATTAAATGATAAGTATTGATTAAAATCTTATGTTCCTTTAATGTTATGTGCAAGATTTGGTGTACTCCAATAGTGACATATGACCACTATAAGTCTACGTGTTTCAAATCATATTCTTAAATCACATTTTAGATAACGTATGTTTTTATACTAAATTAAAATATGAGAAAGTCGACTATTTGTTCCATGCTATATAATTATAATGTAAAAAATCAAGACAACACTTCTACTAGTTTTGACTTTAATACGTCTTCATCAGAAATGAGAATCAACAACATACAAAAATTACGTAACGTCCGTACAGTCGGTAACAAATGCTTTCATGGAATCCACATGTATCATATTATATGATAGAGGTAATTGTGTTTTTATATCAACAAAAATTAGCAATACATACTTTATTCAAGAGAGACGTAAATCATCAAACCTAAATTTTGACCTTTGCAAAGTTAGGTAATAACAAAGTTAGGTAATAACAAAGTTAGGTAATGACAATAAAAGTAAGTCTGACAGGAAAAAAATCATCTTTAATTAAGTAAAAAAAACAAAAAAAAATTGTTACATTTTTATGAAATCTATATTCCTGATAATTTTATGACTTGCAAGTTAATATTACTTTTCTTAAAAAAGAAAATAGAAAAAATGAATAAAATAAAAAAGGAAAAAGAAAACATGATTTCGTTTTTGTACAATGCGTCATCGATTATAGTTTATTAAATAACTTCATAAAGTGTGTTTTTATTGTATCTACAGTCTATAAACCACCTGAAGTAAATTGTATTGTGAAAATAATATAATAATTGTTTGTCTGGCTTAAAGTTCTAGTAAAGGGCAACTTTTGTTTGGTTCATATTTTAGTATGAGCTGCCTTGTAGAATTAACAAAAACACAAACCTTATGGTCACATATGAATATATTTCGTGTACATGTCTCAAGCGAATTGCATGTTTTTACCAGATGTGCCCAATTAAAGAAAACAAACATGAATAAACTGTGTGTACATCTCTGAAATTGCATGCAGTTTTCCGACGTTCCCTATAAAAGAAAAACTTTTCAGAAACTTTTAATAAAATTTGTTACAAAATCTACCTATACATTTCAAGACTTTGTTTGAAATATTTTTTTTAATAATTTTCTTTACAAAAACGAAATGTGAAATTTCACTTACATACAAATCACTATTAATAACTGTACAAATAGGCAAAAAGTACAAAAGAAGATCCCTGACCCCCCTCCACAAAAAACAACAACAAAAAAAACAACAACAAAAAAAAAACAAACAAAAAAACATGGTTCTGTTGTATGGCCAATTAGTAGTTTCGGAAACTGCTTTTTTTCAAAATTAAAAAAACGGTTTAATTTGGAAGTTAAAAAATGTTTCTTTAAGTTAAATAAGCCTGAACTAAAATATTAATTTGTAAAATATAGATAATAACATTGACACAAACACGGGGAGGAACTGTCACAGGAGGGAGTTCTTGTGATAAGTGTCACGGAGTTCGTCGGATAACTTTTGTATATATACTCAAAAAAAAAAACGTTTTCATCTTTAAAAAGTGAGTTTTAGATGCTTATTAAACTTTAATGATTAAGCTTGCCTTACCGTTCAAGTCGGTGCAATGGGGCGTGAGGGATGTTTCACGTTTTCATTATCCCTCATGTCAATCAAACCGAGTCTACAATTTTCATATAGTTTTGTTGTGATTAATGCTTCCGAGGGATTACTTTGTTTACAGATTTATAAATCTTGTATTATGTTTTAAAACTAATCCATAGGTCATTTTTTATCGCCTCTTGCTTTAAATCTTGTAGTTTTGGGTAAAATATTCAAATTATTTGCCAATTTGCAGGCATTGACCTTTTAATTCTCGTCTTCATCCTTGCCATACATAATTATCAAATTATAATGCAAAATTGCAAACATAAAGCCCCGGCTTACACATTTATGCCCGATTTTTCAAATGTCCTTTTTATTCCTGGCGTTTATAGAGAACATTAAGTAAATATCCCATCGGTCTGTAGCAAAACAAACTACATAAAAAATAGTTTGCAGCAAAAAACAATTACAAGTGTTTTTGTAGCATATGCAAAAATTTTCCGACGAACTACGTGACAGTTATCACAAGACTTTCTGACAAATTATAATAAGGACTCCATCCTTCGTGTAACGGTTCCTCCCCCGTGACATAAATGGTGCGATTAGTTTAGAGTTCTGTTAAACACAACATTATGTCAATATCTTGTGCTAATCTGTTAACTTCTTTTTCTCTTTTCATATCTGGTGTGTTTCCATGACGACGTTAATTACAGGTAAGACAGTCATTAGTGTCCTTAAGTAGTATAGTTAGTGTCCTTTGATATCATGAGTATGAAAATTTCTACTACTTCATTAAGTCTATTGCATGATCATAAGAATTAGCACAATTGAAGTCATTACAATTCCTTGTGCCCTATTTTCATACGAAATTTTTTTTATATGTTTTTCTCGAATATGTTTAAACATATTTGAAGCATTTTTGAGCGCAAATTATTTACATATTCAACTTTTACAAGAGAAATTTATAAATGCATTCATTAATGAAAATATCTGAAATATTTTTTCCTTGCCATAATTGTTATACCCTAATGGACTATAAAGGTCTATTTTAACCACAGACTTTATCAGGAAGTGTATGTTGGTTTGATGACAGAAATTGATTAATGATTTGCATTTACTAAATGTATACTAATAGAATTTTGCTATGGTTTTGATTGTTTATTATCCCCTTAATGGCTCACAATCAAATTATATGACACTTCTAAAAATGGTATACTATACGGAAAACTGTGAATTTCACAGAAACATGAGCAGGTTTTGTGTCATTATTCGGGACCAGTCTGTCATTTAATCTGAGAACTAATGCTGAATGTATAACTTTTTGTATTTTAGTTTTCTGATATTATACTATATAATCACTTTATGAAATTTCAAGGGTTTGGCTACAAAAACCGTTGTAAGACTTTTTTGATTATCATATAAGTTACTGCTGTTTTAATGTCGATATGTTTTAGCAGTTCAAAAACATATTTCGTTAGTGTTTATTTACTGAGCAAAGAAAATGTAAGGCGTAATAAGAAATTGAAAGAATAAATTAGCCAATAAGTTGTTTTGAACGATGATGATGAAATTTTATTAATATAGAATGTAAACATGTAGTAGTGCATGTTTTTTACTTCCGTAATAATTGACAAAAAAATAACAGCAAGAAAAATATAGTTCAAATAATTTGGCTAATAATTAAATCGCTTTCAAAAAAAGGCCAACTATCATATGACACAAAAAATAAAATTTTAGCGAAAATAAAATGTTATCCTTTCTGAGGCAAAATGGGCCTTTTAAGATAAAAGATTTAAGCATCACTATCAATGGTTTTATGTTTGGAAGTAAAATATCAGAACAAATCTATCACATAAAGTTGTCATTATATCAAATATACTTGGTCGCCATCGTTATCAGCAGAGAAAAGGACACACAAGTATCCGCCAACATAAGAGAAGAAATATAATTAATTCCATTCCGAAATTTATTCTAGGTAATCGGCAATGAAAACAGAAAATATTAGCCTCTTCATTGTAGTTTTAACTGTCCGATTTCGCGTAATTTAATTTCGTTTTATGGAATAATGCGAGCAATTTTCTCTCCAACGACGCTGGCATTCACTTTGTCCGGCGCAAATGGAAGAAGTTAACGTGTGACACGCAATTACGCAGTTTGTTTCTTATTTCATATTGCGGAACCTTGAATATTTTGACCGCGTTGGTGTCGTCCTAAGACCATTAAAGGGATGAGCACTGTAGTCTGATGCACTTATATGATGAGAAGATTCTAACTGCTTAACTAATCACAACACATATACTTACAAAACCCTAGGTTTACATATCGCCCCTTTGTGCATATAAATAAGAAATTTTTAAAAACTATGAAACTTATTTTTATCAAAGAAAAATATTAAATGAAACATTAATATAAAAACAATTTAAACATAACATTTTACATGTTTTAGTGAAAGATCAAGGTCTGGACAAATAACAAAGCGAATTCCTTTAAAACGAGATGCGATGCGAAATACATGTTGTATTTAAATATTTATTCAGCTAAGACTTTAAAGGGAATATTGAAGATAACGCTTATTGCAAAAAATAAAAGCTTATCCTTTTCTAGTTTTATGCTGTTTTGACAAGACAAGGTATTTTTTATCACAATCAAAAAATGTCGCGCAAATCACGCTCTATTACGTTATTTCATTTGACCCAGAATGTATCTTTAAAATATGTTTTTGGTCGTTTCGATCTGCTTGTTCTTCATTAAGCTAATAAACGAGTTTATTTTCAACAATGAAAAAGAAATTGTTGTTTTTTTTCATTAATTTTCATAATACATTTACGGTAATTTAAATTCGATACTTATAATTGCAATATTTTTAATATATTATTAAAAAACTTCAAAAAATGGAAACAATTTTAGAATAAATATCAATTATTTGGAATGACGTACCGGCGTAACAGAATAATAGCTAATTCAAATAATACGCAGTGATATTTTAAAACATATAAATGGTCATTATTTAACCCAGCATTTAAATTCACAAATAAAGCTTAAATCGCAGTTTATTTGGACACATGTATATGAAAAGTTGTAAATATGAATCTGAATGAACATCTTTGATCTTGATTAAATCATCATGAAATTGCTTCTGTCATTAAACTGTAGTTTAAAATTTATGCACAATTTTATCATTTAACTGTAGTTCAAAATTAATGCACAAAACTGCCAAAGTATTCTAGGCTGCTAAAAAGGAGCATGTAAATCTGATCAAATTGTTAATTGTTAACTATTTGCACAATTACAATGTGTTAACTCCTATTCGCTACTGAATATATAAGATATTAAATGATTAGTTATCATAGCTTACGGAACGTCGGTGGTTCTACTCAGGTGTTGGTGCCTTAAATAATGCACGGAAAAGCACCGGAGGTCTTCCTCCACCAGTAAAGCTAGAACGGCGCGATATGACCTGTACTGTGTCGATGTGACGTAAAACCCAAAAACAAACAAAACAAAAATTAGTAATCAGAATTTGTATAGATCGTTTACTCCCTAGTTGCAATAATTATGATGGATTTGATTTCTATTTCATATCACATCAATGTATATATTCCCCTCCAGACTTTAGCAAACACTTAATACTTAGTATGTTTTTTGAAACAACAAATTTTACACACAGGGATTTCAGATTAATAGCTCGTAAATGTCTTTCATGTCTTTGTTTCTTCGGCTTTTATTAATCCCCCATACATAATTTTATGAACTTAATTTACATAAACACGTTCTTGCATCTTATAATGAGATTGTATCTGAGAATCGGAAACAACAAAACAGTGTGACAGTAAATTAAATGATGTATAGTTCTATATTTCTAGGAACAATGTGCGCAAATATTGTGATGGTCAAATCTTTTTATGAATCCGCTGTAATTGATATCACTTGAGCTTTAGATAAGGGTCGATTTTGGCATTTCTTTTGTATTGCTGAATATTGTGTTTTGTTAGCATACAGGAAATGGTTTATACTACTCTCACACTGATTTCGTATACGTTTTGCTTTCCTCAAAAAATATGTTAGAAAATCACAGACATTTTGAATGGCAAGATCATATAAGCATAAACATAGGAATGTTTTAGTTTATGGCAAAAAAGTTTCAATATAATTGTATTTATATCCACGATGGCTGCGACCTGATTGCTTAGGCTTGAAATACTGGAAGAAAAATGCTTTGATTCACCTTTATAAAAACAGTTTCAAATATGAGTCTTTTTTTAATCTTTTTGCTAATTAAAGAGAATCGTAATCATTTTTTTTTCTAAGTTGCATGCATGTGTTTTCTAGAGTTGCATGTTTGCAAAGTTAATTTCATTTTTATATAAAAATTACTTTATATAATTACCTTGACTTTACTGGCTTATCAAATATATACAACAAAATACTTCAATCTTTATGTTTAGACATTTGAAAGTATGTTTAATGAATTTGAAACAGAGCAAATTTATTTGAGCTAACGAAAAAATAAAATGCCATACAGTTTTTACCTACATTCGGTGGTCTAGGAAGGAAATTACACAGAGACGAAGCTAAATGACATATTTGATCGGACAAGTCGACGTGCAAATGTTTTTGTTTACATAGCAATGAATTAATTTCTAAGAAAACTCAGAGCATTCCGAGAGTGAGAGCGCTCGTAAATCATTGCTACATGTAAACATATATATTATTGATGAAACCTTATTCAACGATAGCTTATAAATGTTATACCGTATACAGATAATTATTATCGGGTAACATTAACAAAGAACATATTTCTAAGGTATAAGTTAAACAAAATTGAATTTGCTCACATTTTTTTATTTTGCGCATAATGAATATATTCTAACATATTTACATGTATCACAGCGAAGATTTTGTGACAGCTTATAATGAAATATTTAAGTCATTTATAAATAAATAGTTTGCTTTCTTTCCCTGTTGGTCTATTTATTTTACGATCGTCTTCTATTCTATGAATAAAGCTTGATACTAGCACCAATATAATAACCATTCCTACATTCCATTCCAATCTGAAATATATTGTAGACATTGGTCATGAAAACAGATATGTTTGTTGGTTTAATATTCTGCTTCCACGTAATTAAATTTCTTTTAACGGTATTATACTGGCAATTTCCATCTAAACTACTAGATTTTCTTTTCCGATATTACACAGGACGCATGGAATTATGAAACTAGACGTTTAAAAAAACTTGAAAACAAAAAGAAATTTTTTATAAGATGCATACGGTTATTAAAACAAACCAACAATTATACGTATTGATAAAAGAACTGACAATTTACTGTAAAGCTGTAGTAAATACGAAAATATCAATGAACAGTTGCTTTTTTGTTTAAAATATATATATACGTCATTTATACGTCATGGCCGGGATTTACGTATACAACGATTGCGACCTTTTTATTTGACTTGATATGTTTATATTTAGGAATAATCTTATTCTTTTTATTGATAAAGTCAAGATTTTATCGTTGTTTTTTCTATAAGGCAAACGCTTTTTAAGCAGTTTTGACTTTTATGTTTTAGAAGGCAACAGAAATTTTAAATATAAGTTATTTTCTAAAATATATATTATATATCAAATTTGTAGGTCACAGAAAAACAGTATGTCAGTTATTTTTCTCAAACACTTATCTGATTCTTTATAGGGATGAAATATCCAAAATAAGAAAAGATAAAATGTGTTACAGTAGGAATTATCAAAATACATCATCTGCTTTCTGGCATTTATGTTTGGCGTCTCAGACATATTCTAATCTTAGAAATGCCAAGATGAATTACTCGGAAATCACGCTCTAGCAAGTGAGATGTCAAACGAACTGATTTAGAAAATTCATTTTCGAAAACATTTCAGAAATCTGTATCTGCTGCTTTAAAAGACGTTTGAGTTATGTTGCAAAAACTTTAGAGTTTTCTGTTATTTTTGAAAATGTGTTCAGTATTAAATGTGTTTAGTTTCACATGTGATAACAAAGCTTTTTGAGTGTTTTGTCTCTCATGAGCAGAAGTAAATAAAGCGATGATTATTCGATGATCTTTTTTATCTTTAGTGTGGTAACTGTTTCAAAATTAATTTGCTATCGAATTGCGTTCCATCTGAAAGATCATTTTCACACTAAAGATCGTTTATTATCTTTTTCGATCATTCAGAATCTCTGGTTTTATTTCTTTTAGTATTGATAATTGGAAACCTTTTAAGCTGGTGGTTTTATATTATCACCTTATAAAACACTGTTTTTTTATAGTTCAGTAAGCATTTTGTAGTTGTCACATGCCTGTGATTTTGCTTTCAATGTCATATTTCCTTAACCACCTTAGAAGTTCAAAAGAAACTTCACGCATGTCTTTTGGATAACAATGCAAATACAGGTCACTCCAAAAGGTTAATAGTTCAAGCATAGAAACTTATAGAATTATACTGACATGTTAAGATCCAATGTTATAATTTTGTATGCGTGATGTATTGTCGCATTTTGCAAGCATACTTCACATAATTATGCTATATTATATATTCCCTTTTTCACCTGCTGATAACCTTGTAAGTTAAATGTCTAAAAATGAATAAATAGAGGATATTTGTTTGTTTCAGTGTAAGATCGAAAAATATTTCACCGAGTGAACACCAGATGCAATATTTTCCACGAGTGGCGTAGCCACGAGTGAAAATATAATAGCTGGTGTTCACGAGTGAATTATTATTTGATCTTACATGTAAAACAAACAAATTTTCTGTTTATTTCATGATTTTTTAACGATTTTTTACACCATTTTACTGATTTTTGCCGCGTAACGCCATGCTCTTATCTTCATGACGTCATCAAATAATGACGTCACAATGTTGAAGCAAAATAATAATTCCATGATTATTTTTAGATTTTAGATGTTTTTCAGCACAACGTTCGTAAATATTTACGAAACTACAGTTATCACGTACATTTTTTTTATTATGATTGACTACATTTCGCTGAAAAAAAACATTCATTAATGATAAATATTTTATTTCTACGCCAAATATAGTTCGGCTACTGTGAAATTTATATTTGGTAATCATTACTGTGAAATTATCAGAATATAATAAACCGTTTATAATTCAGTAATCTACTGCAAAACATGTAAATAAATACTGGATAATTATAGTGAACGTTTGTAACACCGAGGTCAGTCAAACTCATCTTAAGTTTCCAGTTTCGGCGCCATGTGACCTCGTAAAACTAAACCAAACAAAACAAACATAATTATAATGAACGTTGATAATTGAAGCTTCATTTAGCTTCTCTACATTCCTAAAACAAATGAAATAATTTTTTAAGATGGAGCAGAATTAGAAGCACCGCACAATTGAAAAACTTTGCAGGTTCGGTTTTATAAGCCAGGAAATTGACAGTTGTTAATTCATAAACAAATGTCACACACTGACTGCTTCACATATTGAAAGCACCAATGAATACACTACATAATTATTTGGTAAATTCAGTTAATCATTTTGATTTTAGTTCCTAAATTTCACTTTACAGTCAAATATGGGTTTAAGGCCGCCTCTGATTAAAGATAACCCTGCGATAAAAAGCTATTTTATAAACAATTTGTTTTTGATAAAATAAAATGATTTAATCTAATAATAAAGATCATTTGTCTATAAATACCATTTTCCCTCCCTAAAAAGGCCTTCATTTTACAGATTTGACTGTACACAGCTCCGATATTAACGCGTATTGTTATATGCAAAAATGTCATGATCATAGTTATTTTATATTTTCAGATATTTGCGCTTCGCAATATAATGCAATGAGTTTATATTTGATATCACGACATGCAATTTATGCAGAGCCTATATGGCTGATAACGAATCATTGCATTTTTATGATGAGATTTTTGTCTGAAACATCAAACAATGTGACTTTTCTATTATTATTTCTGTAACACAATACTGAATATAACTTTGTTGGAGTATTTCTTTTGTAATCCCCAATTAATTGTTATCACAGAAACATTGACGTTGATTCAGTATGGTATTTGTTTTGTATCGCATATTTCTCTACCTTCGTTAAAATAAAAAGGAACATTTCACAAAGCTGTTATTTAGATTTTCTTCAGTCATTGATATCTTCATTATGACTTATTTTTAAATGAAATGTGTTACGACAAAGCAATTAAAAAAAACTTTTTTATACGATTTTGACAAATGGTTTTATTTTTTCTATGGGAAATCAAATAAAAGGCAGCAAAGACTATCAGTTTTATGGAGATACTTAAACAAGATTCACGTGTTTTATATACTTTTTATCCATACTTTAATTTTAATAACGGTCTTAAAACACTCGCAACATAAAGTAAAGCATGACTGATAAGGTTCACTATATTAACTAAATAGTAATATGATTATGCTGCATATATTTTTAGCAAAATGTAAAAATGTTCTTTAAAATCACTGCAATGAAACACCGAATATTTTATAGGGTATTTATTCAGTAACAGCATGATATCATTCACAAAAGGTGTTTAAAGTAAGTTTTTATCAAACATTTAAAGAATAACATAAAAACAAGTTTACACCTGAGCGAGAACATATTTTACTTCATCACATGTTTGTTAACAGACTTCTTGACGTCTTATCTGTGATACGCAGGCTTCATAACCTCTGATCCCCTTTCAAAATTCCATTTTATTTAGTTCCGCCCATTGTTTTCTCGTTTAGGGCACACGCTTTTTATTACTTGGGGACCATACGCCACTTTTCATGGAATGGCACTACTGTGTCACATTGAAGGTTCCATGATAACCGCCGTATGAACACATCTGCGGATGTTTCTAAATTCAAAATTTTACTATTTCATGTTTAAATGTTGAATTCTGCTTAAGCCGGTGCTAGGGGGCGTGGACGGTAACTTGCACTTTCCAGTACCGTCCATGAACAGGCTCAATCAAACCGAGCCTGCAACATTTTCAATTTTGCCGTGTTGGGCTTTCTTTAGGGATTCTGTATTTATCTATTTTCTTCATTATATGTACCGTTCTCTTCAGAGACTTTCAAATCAGTCTATGTGTCGAAAGTAATTTGTCTGTAAAAAATCTTCTACCATTGTCTTGTATGATATGATGCCTCCGAAGACATTGAGGCGGAAACACAATTTGCCACAGAATCGGCAAGAGACTTTGGCATTCCTGATAGAAACTACAACAAAGTTGTTCTGTTTCATTACAAGTCAATAAATATGCCAATACGCATTTCCTCACTTTAGAACGATATAAAAATTGCGGCATGACTGCTCGAGCAAAACTTTTGAGAATTATCAGATTTACCTATCAACAAAGATTTATTTCTATGTAATCTCCTTTCCTATTAATCCTGACATTAAAGTTAATGCATCAGCACAGGTAAACGTATCAGAATTATTTGACCCGAATGACCAGGAAAAATAAAACAACACTTTAACTTGACAAAAATATCTCTCAAAGAAGTTTTGTCTTAATTCCATTTGATCATTTTCATCAAATGAAACCTTTTAAAGTTTAGCAGCAATGTATTGAAGGAAGTTTAGCTGTTAAAATAGATGATTTTTATGCTCCTCGAAAAATTTCGGGGGAGCATATAGTCGGCGCCTTGTTCGTCTGTCCGTCTGTCCGCACTCACAGGAGAGTAATTATGTGGCTAGAGGGACAATAGGAAACTGTTCTTTCTCTTTGATGTCATTCATTCCGTAATGCTTTTATGTGGCTATTTTCTTTTGTGTAGCTAAAAAGAACAATAGAGAGAACAATAGAGTAGCCACATAATTACTGTCCTGTGAGAACGTCCGTCCGTCTGTCCGTCCGTCCGTCCGTTGTCTTTTCCGGAGCATAACTTGAAAACCCTTGGAGATAATTTGTTTAAACTTCATACAGTGGTAGAGGGCATTGAGGGGGAGTGCAGTGTTAAAGAACCATAACTCAATTTTGCCCGGTTTTTGAATTATCTCCCCTTATAGAAAAATCTTGTCCGGGACATAACTCTAAAACTATAAGAGATATCAACATGAAACTTTGTAGGTGAATAGATCTCAATGGGTAGATGTGCAGTGCATAAGAACAATAACTATTTTTGTCATAAATTTGGAGTTATTGCCCTTTGTTAATTTTAACACTTTGAACTTTGTCCGGAACATAACTCTAAAACTATCAGAGATATCAAGATAAAACATTGTAGGTAGATAGGTCTCATTGAGTAAAAGTGCAGTGCAAAAGAACCATAACTCTGTTAAGTCTCATTTTTGAATTATCTCCCCTTATAGAAAAATCTTGTCCGGGACATAACTCTAAAACTATAAGGGATATCAACATGAAACTTTGTAAGTGAATATATCTCAATGGGTAGATGTGCAGTGCATAAGAACAATAACCCTTTTTTTCTTAATTCTGGAGTTATTGCCCTTTGTTAATTTTAACACTTTGAACTTTGTCGGGAACATAACTCTAAAACTATAAGAGATATCAAGATGAAACATTGTAGGTAGATAGATCTCTTTAAGTAGAAGTGCAGTGCAATAGAACCATAACTCTGTTAAGCCTCATTTTTGAATTATTTCCCCTTATATATTTCCCCTTATAGAAAAATCTTGTCCAGGACATAACTCTAAAACTATAAGAGATATCAACATGAAACTTTGTAGGTGAATAGATCTCAATGGGTAGATGTGCAGTGCATAAGAACAATAACTCTTTTTGTCCTTATTTTGGAGTTATTGCCCTTTGTTAATTTTAACAATTTGAACTTTGTCCGGAACATAACTCTAAAACTATAAGAGATATCAAGATGAAACATTGTAGGTAGATAGATCTCATTGAGAAAAAGTGCAGTGCAAAAGAACCATAACTCTGTTAAGTCTCATTTTTGAATTATCTCCCCTTTTAGAAAAATCTTGTGCGGGACATATCTGTAAAACTATAAGAGATATCAACATGAAACTTTGTAGATATATATATCTCAATGGGTAGATATGCCGTGCACATGAATCATAACTGTGCCTTGCCTAATTCTGGAGTTATTGCCCTTTGTTTATTTTTACTTTTTGAAGTTGTCCGGAACATAACTCGGAAAACCATAAGAGATATCAACAAGAAACTTTGTAGGTTGATAGATCACATTGATTAGAAGTGCAGTGCAAAGAACAGTAACTCTGCCTTGCCTGATTTTGGTATTATTGCACTTTGAACTTTTTCCAGGGACATTACTCTTAAACTACAAGGGGTGTATTTTCCTGTGTCCAAAACCTATTTGGGATCACCCGGCTCAAACCGGGCTCTTGCTTGGAAGTGTTTCTATTTCGCACAATTTGTAAAACTTGTTTAAATTGCAAATTGTCATGTTGATGTTTATTATTTGCATACAAACAATTTATTTCGAATTCATGTTTTCAAATAACTTTTAAGGAAACAGAATACTTATTGATCTTCCTGAAGTCTACCGTGTATTACATAAAAGTGATAAAATCCTCCGTTCCAATTTGCTCCTACTATATACCATGATTTAATATCAAATATTTGAAACGCTTCTACAGTCGTTTCTGTATGATGTTTTTTTTATTAAGTTCATTTCTGTTAGAATTACGAAATGATAATATTTATATTTATTGTAGTCACTGAAAATGTAAAATGAAAAATGATATCGAGGAGGAAACAACTTTTAATATGCTTATTATAAATGTGTTAAGTAATTCTGCTGATATTCTTAGCGCAAGCAACTCCCATTTTGTACTTCTTTATTAATATATTACCAAGTATATACACTGTCTAAATATTCACTTTTATGAAAGTATATCAAATACATTGCAGACGTTTCAAAGTGCTTACCCGTCTTAAGATGTTTTCTTTATATATTGCTGCCCTGACTTTAATATCAAGAATATCTATTTATCATTTGCTTAACGGATTCCTTTTTCTGTCCTTCTCTCAGAGAATTTTAAGTGAACTATTAATATCAATGGTTTTATCAGATAAGTTCTTTACAGCTCACGCTATCCTCCATGTTTAATAAATTTCATGTCAAATATACACTGAAAATCTTATTAAACACATTATTTCAGGGGAAATATTTTAACCAATTTTAAACCTTTATTGATAATGTCGAGAACGATTCGTGATATAAATGGTATTAGAATAAAGGGCAAGTAATATGTAAATTAAGTATTAAAAATTTTATTACGTTGTCATCGAATGTGGTTTAAAACAAATACCTTTGTAAGGTGGACTATCTTAAGAATTAAAAACAACGGAAACAACTCTTGGTTAAAATTTTACAAAAAGTGTCAGATGTTTGTCAACCCAAAATAAAACATACACAACAATACATATTATAGAAAATTTGGAATTTATTTTAGATTGTTTGCATCTACAAATTTGATAAAACTTGCAAATGCTTTATGACAACAGCATGTACACGATATACTAAATCAATTACGGAATAAATATCAAATAACCTATTCTAAAAGACGTATCGTCGATTTCCATTTTTGAAAGAGTTTTTTTTTATTTAATAACCATTATTATAGTAAATCTAGCTAATCAACCGAGTTTCTATGTTTGAACAAATGTAGTTTGGCTTTGCATCTTACTGGTTTATTAAATCTCAAATTCACTTCTATCTAATTATAAAATTCCTCTGGCCTCAATAAATTGCTTTATAACATTTCATTCGATTATTTTTCCAATTAGGGCTGCTGAAATACAGTCATTACGTATAAGTCGTTAAAATCAATTATTTGCTTCTCATTCATGTTCAGCTTACTATATATAATAGGCAAGCTTCTATCGTATTACTATTTTCCATCAAACATTTGATGTTTCTTATCATTTACTTCAAATATCTTCCTTACTTTATGTTATGTTTATAAATTTGGGATAAAAATGTATTAATTCCTACAAAGTGACCAATTTTATATAAGTATAAAAACGGAAAAAAATATGTATGTTTGTCCCGATTAATTTTTAGGCCATACGTCGAAGACAAAGGGAAGCCTTGGGTGTCTCTTCGTGCATTATTTCATTAAGATATCATATAAATTGCACCAGTTTTTTGTCTCTAACACTAATCTATACGTAATATCTCTGTGCGTAATATATAAACTAAAATAGTAAGTTTCCTACACAACTAAAGTGTTAACTAAACAGACAAATTGTAACAGATTATTCTTTGGGAGATTGATCCCAAGTATGCTGAAGCATTGTATATCAAATAAGACAATAATTAGCCGTGAACTTCAGCAGATATTAGCAAAAGATACAGTTTTCTTTAATCTTCTTTAGTACATAGAACATTAAGATATAAATGTTTCGATGAATCTCAAGCTAACGATACTGAGATAATAATTCTAGTTATCTTTTTACTCAGATATTGACGGCATAAGCATAACACTTAGCGCATTTATAGGCCAACAATTTTGCCATACATTACATACACACATCATTATACTAGTGTTTAGTACAGCTTTGAATCATTGAGAATCTGGTTAACATTATCGCACTATCACACCACGTAAACACCATAAAAGCTTTTACTGTGCCAGTCTAGATGACAGTTTTATTGCTTCTTTAAATGCTGAGTAAAATTTATATGTTACAATATTTCACAATAAACTTGTTCAATGGGCTTCTAGTTTGTCAAAAAATGTCGCAGTAAAAGTCTTTATGCACAATTAGGATTTCAGCAAAATGAATTCTAATTCTACCATTGGAGCAAAACCATTATTTTGAATATTAAAAGATGAATGTTTTTCACTTTTAGCACTTTTAGCATGTCATTGTTAAAACAAACTTTGAAATGTTTTTGCGAATTTGTTAATTTCATGTGTTCGCATGTTTTGATATTGCTGTTAAACACATCGGACATTTTTATCGTAACACATCTCAATTACAGTTGCCAAGTAGTGCGTTATAATTTAGTAACATTTCATTTTAAGGTCGTAAGACGGATTGATGATTTCCCGGAAAGAAAAATGTTAATATGTCTAATGTTACAGCTTCAAATTGCATCTTCCATATGTAATTTGTTCTGTTCGGGGTAAAAAATATCGCAATTTCAAAATCCATTAAATCTAGGAAGCGATTTATAAAGTGGGTAAAGTTTTCTTAACGTCTTCCCGTCAAATTGCTTTAAATTATTATATAAATGAGTTTCTATTCTCTATTCATATAAAGTACAAATGCAAATCTTTTTATTTGAAGCCCTCTGTTAAAAATCAGGCTATGTTGCAATAAAAACAGTTTCTGCTTTAATACATATACAATATAACATCAACATTTAGATTTTCGAGTAACTAGTCTTCTCAGGAATACACGTTAGGGTTGCCATGCGACTGTTTAAGAACAAAAATAGTTTTCTTCTTATTTTATGCATAGCCAGAATGTCGTAACATATTTATTTTTAATACTTTTTACTGTGACCATCTGAATATAGAATTTTGCTATCGCACATTTTCGCACAACTCTATAATATCTGCATTAAAATGAACACATGGTTTTACGGTCAAAAATCAATGTCACGATTTCATAACGACTTCTGAAGTTACTGTTTTTAAAGTTTAACTCATTTGTCTTCTGTTCTGACTTAAGACACGAACTGGGGAAAGACAAGCGCGCTGTTCTTTCGAGTGATTTTGTTTAGTTAAAATTTTGATAGATTTACTCCACTCTTGATAAACAAATTAATGTGAAATCCCGGAACTCTTTAGGGCCCGAATTGTCATTCCTCATTTATCGTCAATAACTTGTCTGTTCAGGGTCTTTCAATATTAATTGAATAAGAAGTGCGCGTTAGACACATTGATATTGAAACAAATTCATATCAAAGCTGTAACAGATCGTTAAATTCATAACAAAAACAGAAACAAAAACAAACAAAACATGAATGAAAAAGATTTATGTTGTTTTTTATTGTTTATTTGTTGTAATACTATGCTTTACAAAAATTAAGTTTCAATCTTATTTCGGATTTGCTAATATCAATATGCATCGGTTATTACTTTTGAAATGATATGTTGGCGAGTATTGAACAAATGGCATGACTTGTATTGAACAGATTAATTGAATATTTTGGCCTTAAGGAAAATCTGTTATTTATCATTTTCAATTCATTGAACCATCATTTGCACATTTTCCCTGCAGGCATTCAAATGTAATTGAAGTTTTAGAAAACTAACACAACCTTTTAAAGAACAATTCGGTAATTTACATTGTTTCACTATCCAAATACATTATAAATATTGTATATATTTATTAAACGTTTACTCAATACATATTCATGTATCATGTATAAATGTATACTATTTCAGCCGCCATTTGCTCGTTCCTTTTAGGTCTACGGTGTATAAATTAACAAGACAAGTTTACAGTATACCATTAAATTATATATTATGTAAATCTTTGCACGTGTGATTAATAAATGTCATGACTATTTTATCATTTTTATTTAATATCACTAGAGTATTTTACATCATTTAAAACTGGGCAATAATCAAATAAATATAATCTGTTCCTTCAAACGCAGCGGTGTTCACACGCAATCATCCAGTAATATGATAAAATCTTCCAGTTATATTCACTTCAATCTGACTTTACAGCTGTGACCAAATACACTTACAAAAAAATGCAAATATTGCAGAAGTTATTTGAGTAGAAATAACTGTATGTTCCTAGTATATTTGAAAAAATGGGGGATATATAGTAACACACTCCGCTAAACTCTTTGTAAATTTATTTGTCGGCGGTGTGTTACAGAGGTCGACGCGCTGGACAAGTAATTTAAGGTTTGCTGGCCGCGTTGCTTCAAGCCCGATAAGAAGCAACTCGCTATTTCCGTGAGCAGGAAACTTATTACCTAGTACAGTGTGATACCAGACATGGATTCGGGAGTGTTTCAGTAAGTTATATATACCTTTCGACACAATCGAACTAAATAGTTTTGTACATCCCGTTTCTGTATCATGTTTTCATTTTTTATTGCTTAAACAACGTGTACATTTTTATATGTTTGATGGGAACATATTTTCTAAAATGTTTTTACATGAAAGTATAAATTCATTTAAATTTCTCCTGTAATCTAAATATCAAGAATGTAGGAGACTGCCAGATAAATGGTATCTCCTTAATGAAGCTATTATATGATTATAACTGATATTAAGATATATTATATCAGATCTTAATATCCTTAGAAATATATCAGAATTACGTGAACTGTCACTAATTGATCAATTTAGCACGAGAAGTATAGACATTTTCTTATTAACTTGTACCAGAACTTATTACAACTTATTACATCAATTATAGTGATAGATACCAACTAAGCGAACACATGCAAAAGAAAATGATTTATTTATAATCGCAATTAAAATAACAATGTTCAAATACTTTATTTTTAATGTAAATATCTAACCTTTTAATTGATATCTTGATATCTAAAATATGTGTGATTAATAATTAATTATTAGCCATACTTTTTTCTTATATTATTATTTTGTATTTGAAACGCTGTGTATATATTAGTACATGTGAAAACTCTGAAAACCATGTATGGAGTAAACATAAAATGACAGCAATATAAAAATACACCTCTATTGTTGATACCAATTTTTTCTTAGTTACCCAAGCTGTGAATCTTCATTAAATGTTTTTAAATCGTAAAAAAATGTAAAACGATAGCTTAAGACCCGTATATATATTATTCTAAATTCAACATGGGTGGACTTTTTACTTTTCGTTTTACAAATTTTACAATTACGGTTTATCTATTTTAATCACATTCATTGTTTGAAAAATGTATACACATTCTGATACGGGAGATCTAATGAGTCAATGTTATCTCAAAAGATAAACTAGGTAAAAATCGCAACGGTATGACGAAATAGACTTTAGTTTCTAAAAAGCATTGAAATCAAGGATCCCTAAAAGCCCAGAAAATTAAACAGGGGATGAAATTGGAAAGTTTTCGTTCAATTGCTTCATAAAACCACGAATATGCCAAAGTAGTTCATAGGAGTTTACAGTTATATTATATATACTGAATATTGTTTTTTTATGGTATTTTACACATTCTGTTTGTGTTCCTTTTTAGACAGCTAAAGCTAAAACAAAGTCGTCTTTCTATCAGATTTCATTGATACACCAAGTTACAATTTACAGCTTCTTTGTTTTACAAACATCATGACTACAAAGGTCCATGATATATGTACTTTAACACTGCAGTATATATGTTGTCTGTAACGTTTAGACTAATCTTTGAGAAGTGCATCTAATGTGCGTCACCCCTGCATATAATGTTCTCACCCCTGCTGCTAATGTGCATCGTAATGTGCCAGACACATGATGAATGAACAATTTGTTGTAATTATAACACCGCTCATTTCCATGCAAAGTAGGTGGTAGTCTCAACAATATGTTATTTCAGGTGCACAAATTATGTTTTTGCTAAAGACATATAGCCGGCGAAATATTGTGTTTCGTTTTCAAGTATTTGCCTGAAATCTACACTGGTAGTGAAAAATAGTGATTGACAGTATCGCGAACATTACATTTAACCTCTGAATACTCACATCTATACAAAAAGGACATGACCAACTCAAAGTTTTTTCTCAACCCTTAATCTCTGCTAAAACTGAAAGTGATAAGTCTTTGCCAGGAGAAAAAGGCCAGATCGGCCTGACAATTCTTATGCTAGTAGTTGCTAGGTTTTATACTTTGATATTGAAATCTTTATTTCTTCATGGACTGGTCAAAGATCAAAGTCAGGCAGGTTAGAGTTTAAATTGGTCTTCTAAGTTCAAAATTTCACCATTGTTATGATTACATGTTGAATACTACTTAAGCCGATGCTAAAGGGCATAGACGGTAGCTTGCAATTACCACTACCGTCCATGAATAGGCTCAATCAAACCAAGTCTGCAATATTTTCAATTTTAGTTTTAAAGATTTCGTTTTTCTCTGTTTTAAAATAAGATAGACACCAAAGTCAAAAGCTTGAATGATTTTTTGCTGTTTTATCATTGTTGTATCTCATAAAGTATTATAATTAGCACCAGTAAGATTTGTTATAATTGTTTTATGAAAAGTATGTGATGCCAAAAAAGTTCAATATATATGAACTCTTTTCCAGGGTATCAATGAATATAGGAACGGCGTAACATTGCCATTATAATATGTTGTAGCTATTCTACAAAAATCAATTGTACTGTATAATAACATATTCTAACTTGCTTCACACTATTGTAGCATTAAACAGGCTTGGCAACCAATATAGTATTACACGTATTTATTACAATAAGACATCTAAATATTTCTAAAATTTACGTGATTTCTTTCAGGCAAATTTTCAGACTGATTATACAAAAGTTCAAGTTAGTAGGTGTAAAATTCATTTTTCTATTTTGACATTAAAGCGATTTATATCACAAATATTTTTACATAACCTTGAACATTTATATCACATATTTGTCTTTTCATATTTTATGCGAGTTTTATGTCCACTCCAGGTTTTGGTTTGGTGCCTTCTGAGTGCCTACTTGTGTGTGTCGGGGGGCTGCGTCCTGTGAACGTTGCCCTTGCCTTGTTGATCTTTATTCTTGTTTTTTTACAATAATTATAGATCTAAGGTTGTTTCGGCGAAGGGAACATCTGATTAAAAATTCTACAGCGAGACATAAGTGCAAAATATTTTATTTGTAAAAATACATCTTTGTAGACAATGGCTTCAACATATGTTTACCAACTTTATGTTTTAAAGTAATTAGGTTTGCAAAGAATTTAAAAATTAATTACGTTAGTAGCATTTAGTGTCAGACATAACATCAAATCACAGAATAATTATTATAGATGGCTTTTGCAGGCAAGTGTGAGATACACGATTCAAATACGTGTATTATTACTTAGTAGATAATAAAATGTTCCAGAACAAAACTATGTTATTCATCATATAAATGTCCCTACTACTTCACGTATACTTTTATCAGCATTCTTTATGTCAAGCAATATATTTTAAAAATTATATGCATTTCAATTGCTTTATCAATATTTGAAACACTTATGAAGAACTCATTGTAGATAAATCCACTTACAACGATTCTTTCTTTTTTTTTCATTTATTTGATATTTGAAGTATAACAATACAAACATACATATTAACATACAATTCATAGACTCATACCTATAATTACAAAAACAAAAAACTACATAAGTATGAAAAACATCCATTTACTCCATATTTCTACTATATATTTATTCATTTCGAATAATAGAAAGAGTATTTCAGATAAAGAGACTGAAAATTTTAAAGTACATGTATATTCAAAGACATTTTAACATTATTTAGAGAGAAAGGGAGAATGAAAAAAAGAAGGATTTTTGAAGTATATTCAAAAATATTTAACATTATTTGGTGTAAAAATAAGGAAAGAGAGGAGAGAAAAAAAACAACAAAGAAAATGTCAGAGAAAATATTACATACACCAAACATACACACATACATTCAAAAAGATACTTTTTTCCTACATACATACAAAACATACATACAATCGCAAAAAAAGAGACAAAAAAAAAAAAAAAAAAAAAAAAAGGAACAAGCGAGCTAAATTTCAATTAATTTTCTTACGTTTTATGGTTTTTGAAATTATTTTTAACTTACTGTTGGTTTGTAGGTTAGAGCGTGAAACAAGTTACCCCATTTTTGTTTTGTGTGATTCAACGTTATCATTTAGAAAAGCAATTTCCTCTTCAAATTTGTATTCTCAATAGCAAAAAGTTTTTTGAAAATATCAAAAAGTTGGTTCATGCTTTTTGGTATTTCATTTTAAGGATAAAAATATTTCATAAGTATGATGATATAATTTTACTAAAATACTATTAATTTTGTTTTTTCAGTTCTCCAAAAAACACTGTTTCTAAATTATATGAGAAAACAATATTGATTGATAAAAAGAAAAGAATGTAATTTTGACCATAAATTTTGTACAATAGTACATTCCCAAAAAAGATGGTAAAGCGTTTCTAAATTGCTAACACCAAAAAATCACATAGATTTGAATTACAAAGGCTATACTTAAATAACATTGTATTGTTGGAATAAGTCTATGAATAATTTTGTATTGAAAAATTTCTCAATGACAACGTCTGTAGTACTTTTAAATGGAACCATATATATTTTTTGCCAATCCAACTCAGTTTCCTATTTCTTTTTCCCCATTTCTGCTTCATTTGTATTTTGAACCTTTCATCATTTTCAAGTTGAATATTATATAAAAAGCTTATTTGTTAGATTTTGATTTTTTAACTTTATTTAGGGAGTGTATCTTGTACTTCGTTATAATTTCTTGTTAGATTTCAGACTATTAAGATATCCTTTTGGTATATTATTCACAAAGCGGTGTAATATTTTAAAAACTCAGCATTTTCCATACCATAGATATTTTTTAAGGTCTTCAAATTTGTAGAGTTCATTTTTTCCTATAATCATATAGATGTTCTAAATATAGAATACCTTTTGATGCCATGTTTTATAGTACAACAATTTTATTATCAATTTAATATTCGAATTATTCCATATTATATGTTTTAAGGTTATCTTTTTTTATTATTGTGTTCTTGTTTGAATATGAAACCATGACCGAAAGCACATTGTTTACAAATGAAATTATGAAGGAAAAAGCTTATTTGATTCTGATTTCAAAAGATTACAGTCAAATATAAGGTCATTTCCATACTGTTTTATCTTTTGATTTATAAAAAGTTTCCATAATTCCTTTATTGTCCTCATTTATATATCGTTTTGGACCCAATTTGCCTTTACTGCATTTAAAAAAATTATTAATATCGATCATTTTTAAACCACCATTTTTTAACATTAAGTTTTAATTTTTAAACGTTTGATTTTTTCTGGCTTGCCATTCCAAAGAAACAAAAAGCATTGCTTTAATTATTTTCTTTTATCTTATTTACTTGAATGGGTTTTCTAAAACTGAAAATGGATACAACAGTTTAGGTAAGGCAAATGTTTTTTATTACATCACTTTACCCATAAGGGTCAGTTTTCTGTGTTGCCATTTGTTTTAAGCAAATAAAAAGTTTCTTAGTTTTGGTTCTAAATTTATAATCTGTATTTATTTTTGTAAATTAGACGAGAAAAGAATACCTAGAGTTTTTGCTGAAATCAGATGTCCAATTGAATTTTTTATATTTAACAATGTTCTTATATCAACTTTTGTGAGCGATCCCACTCGTAGAACTGTGGATTTTTTTGTATTAAGTTTTTAAACAAGAGATTTTGCTAAAATTCCGTTATTACATATACAAGTTTTTCAATAGACTTCACTGATCCATCATTTTTCAAATGTTGCAATCAATCTGCAAAAAAAAGGATTGCGATTTCTATTCCTTTAATTTCACTATCTTTTTCTATGAAATTTGATAATATTTCTATACATAAAATAAATAAATGAAAATGATAATGACATCCCTGACGTACTCCCTTTCTATATTAAAAGACTCTGAAAAATGTCCATTATTGATAACTATACTTTGATATATCAGTATAAAAAGATTTTAACCCATTTTATAAGATCTTTGCCAAAATTAAATTTATTCAGTGTATCAAATAAAAATTGATGGCTTAGACTGTCAAATGCTTTTTTATAATCAGCAAAGAATAATAAACCCGGTTTATTTTCTTTCTGCAGAGATGTTCAATAATTTCAAAAATCAGCCTTACATTTTCACCAATATATCTATTTTTTCATAAAACCAGTTTGATTAAAACTTATTATAGACGGCAGAACTTTTTTTTATTCTATTTGAAATTTTTTTTGTTGCAAGTTTATAATCAACATTGAGCAAGCTTTATTGGTTCTGCCAATTTGAAATATCTGTAAGATCTTTATCCGGTTTAGGAATAAGGGATATTATTCCTTGTCTTTGAAGTGTTTGTTAATTTTGAAGTATCAAAAGAGTAATTAATGGAAGCTAGATAATAGTCTTTTATGCTATTCCAAAACTTAATTTTATAGAATTCAACTGTTAAACCATCAGATCCTGGACTTTTATTATTTTTCATTTCTGATAAAGCTATTTTACATATCATATTCATTAATTTTCCCTTCACATGTGATCTTTTCTTCTTCATTTAATAATTTTAATATCTGTATCAAAAAAATTGATAATTTGAGTTTTGAGAAGTTCTATATCTATACAAACATTCATAAAAGGATTTTTTCTTCTTTTAATAATTTCTTTTTATTTCTGTTATTTCTTTATTTCTACCTTTAATTTATGTATAACTTTTTTCTCGGCTTGTCTTTTTTCTAAGTTTGCAAAATATTTACTATTTTTTTCGTTATGTTCTACATGAATAGCTCTTGCTCTTAAAATTGAGCCATTTACACGATATTCATAAATTTCATCAAGTTTTTTGTTTTTTTTATAAAATTTCATTTTTAACTTATTTTCATCTTCACTTTCTTTTATAGGAATCAATTGTTAGTATTTTTTCTTCTAATTGTTTTATTTCATCGATCCAAATTTAACTCTTGTTCTTTTTCTTTCTTTTTTCTTAAAACTTGCATAACGTATTGTTTCATTTCTTATTGCACCCTTTATTATTTTCCCACAAGGTATTTGGATTTGATGTTTTATTTATTTCTGCTGTTGTTTGAATAATTTCTTTAATTTGACTTGAAAAACTTCATGACTAATAATAAAGCACTGTTCATTTTAAAGTATCCAGGTCCTTTTTGCATTGCATTATCATTAAATGTCAAAGTAACTAGAGAATGATCTGTTTTTAAAGCCATGTGAAATATTACTTTTTGAAATGATGTTTCTAAGCGAATCGGATATAAGAAAGTAATCAAGTCTACAGTATATGACTGGTTTTCCATTAGAGTGCCATGTAAATTGCCTCTTTCGGGGTGTTTAAAACGCCAAATGTCAATTAGATATTACATGTTTCAATTATGTTTTTTATCTTATCTCTACATTTTCTACTTGTATGAAGATTTCCATTCTTTTTATCCAAAGATGTATTAATTACTGTATTGAAATCGCCACCGATTATAAAATGTTCTTGTCGTCATTTTCAAGAATAAACTTTTCAAGTATATCAAAAATATATATGTTATCATCATTTGGTCCATAAATATTAATCATTGTGAAAATCCTTGTCACATTTATTTTTACTTCAATCATTATTAATTTTCCTATAATCAATTCTTTTTTATTTAAAATTTTAATATTACAATCGTTTTTAATTAAAATGCAACGACTGCTTTGTTAGATTTATTTCACACTGAAAAAAGTTGTGCCATTCCATTCATTTTTCAAAAAGGTTCATATTGGGAATTGTTTAAGTGGGTTTCTTGTAACATATAAATAGAATATGGTTGTGAATCCAGCCAATTAAATAATTGTTTTCGTTTTTGACTATTTCCTAACCCTCTAACTCATTGTAGATAAATCCACTTACAACGATTCTTTCTTCTCAGTTTACACAAATAATGTCTTCCTGAAACGCATAAACAATACAATCAATTTGCTTTCAAACGCCAATTCTTTGAATCAATCTGCTCTCATATTGCCGATTCATGTTTAACAGTCGCATTTAATCTTCGTGTTTAAGCTACGAGTAAATAACCAAACA
The DNA here is from genome assembly GCF_026571515.1 of Ruditapes philippinarum. NCBI lineage: Eukaryota > Metazoa > Mollusca > Bivalvia > Venerida > Veneridae > Ruditapes > Ruditapes philippinarum. Next base: position 138,046 of record NW_026864169.1, read on the forward strand.
TGAAAAGTAAAGTGAGATGCTGAAAGAAGTGTAAAATGTGAAATTTTTTTTCATTGGCGAAAAGCGTTTAACTAATAGCTGAAGGTTAACGGCCATGTTTTAAACATGATGCTAGATTAGGAAACTTTTCAAATTGAATTACCCACTTACATGAGTACAATTTATACGCAGTAGGTATTTCAAAAACTGTTGAAAGAAGTCCAAAGCGACGTCTTGTTGATAAAGGAATCCTCCGAAAATATACGATATTTACCTGTTCAATACGGTTCGTATTCCTTAGACAAAAAAATCGGGCTAAAAAAGTATTTAAAAACCATTTTCCCGTTTTTCACGTTTTTAATTTCTATAAAATTAAAAATTAAAAAAGAAAAATTTATACAGTAATGAAAAAGGTTTTTTGAAATAATCCTTTTAAAATTTTTTATTATAAAAGATATCGTAATTAAATGACAAAATCCCAACTGCTAAGTAGTGTCAAGGGAAACATTTAGAAAACTCTGATTGAAACAAGAAGTGAAAACAATAATTATCAATTGATTCACCTCCCTTGTGGATCACAAATATATAATAACATATTTTTTTTCCTTTCTATGCATGACCATACGTGAATAAACCATTATTAATTCAAAACAGTTGTGCAGAAATTCCCTGGCTGATATTCTCGCGTAAATTGTAGTGCGGAGTCATTAAGATTTCAGGATATTTCATTTCTGTTCAGCCAGTTCATTTTATTTCATTTATGTGATGTATCTACATTTGTAGTGAATGTCTTATGACGTGCTCAAAATGGTTATTAAAGTGTGTCTGCGATTAATTGATTAAAGTATAAATTAAAATCTTTTGTTTCTTTAATGTAATGTGCAAGTTTTAGTGAACTCCATTATTGACATATGACCAAAATAGGTCTACGTGTTTCAAATCATATGCATAAATCATCCCTGTTTTAGATAACGTATGATTTGATAAATGATTTAAAAATGATCAAATCGACTATGTGTTCCATGCTATATCATTATAATGTAAAAAAGTCAAGACAACCCTTCTACTAGTTTTGACTTTAATACGTCTTCATCAGAAATGAAAATCAACAACATACAAAAATTACGTAACGTCCGTACAGGCGGTAACAAATGCTTTATCATGGAATCCACATGTAACATATTTTTTGATAGAGTTAAGTGTGTTTTTATATCAACAAAAATTAGCAATACCCATTTTATTCAAGAGAGACGTAAATCATCAAACCTAAATTTTGACCTTTGCAAAGTTAGGTAATAACAAATAAAAGTAGGTCTGACAGAAAAAAAATCATCTTTAAATTAAGTAAAAAAAGGGCAAAAAACATTGTAACATTTTTATGAAATCTATATTCCTGATAATTTTTTGACTTGCAAGTTAATATTACTTTTCTTAAAAAAGAAAAAAGATAAAATGAATAAAATAAAAAAGGAAAAAGAAAACATGACTTCGTTTTTGTACAATGCGTCATCGATTGTAGTTTATTAAATTACTTCATAAAGTGTGTTTTTATTGTATCTACAGTCTATAAACCACCTGACGTAAAGTGGTTTTTAAAAATAATATAATTATAATAGTTTGTCTGGCAAAAAGTTCTAGTAAAGGGCAACTTATGTTTAAAGTTTTTATTTGGTTCATATTTCAGTATGAGCTGCCTTGTAGAATTAACAAAAACACAAACCTTATGGTCACATATGAATACATTTCGTGATCATGTCTCAATCAAATTGCATGTTTTTATCAGATGTGCCCAATTAAAGAGAAAAAAAGACATTAATACACTTCGTGTACATCTCCTTAATTGCATGTAGTTTTCCGACGTTCCCTATAGAAGAAAAACAATAAATCCGATGATACATCAGAAAAATTTCACAAAATATTCGCATACATTTCAAGAATTAGTTTGAATAAATTATTTTTAGTAATGTTCTTTAGGCTAAGTAATTGTAAGTATTTTTATTTGTGATAAATTTAGTAAAATGTTAAAAATTATTCACAATTCTTTCATACAAAATCCCTATAACTGTACAAATACGCAAAAAAAAAACCCAACACAAAACTGTTCAGCTGTATGGCCAATTAGTAGTTTCGGAACCTGCTTTTTGCAAAATACAAATAGGGTTTCACTCAGAAGTGAAAAAAAAAACGATTTTTTTCAGCTTATTAAGCCTTAACTAAATTTTTTTTGTAGTTATATAGATTTAAACATTTAGGAATATATACTGAAACAAGGTAAGAGTTCTGTTAAACACAACATTATGTCAATATCTTGTGCTAATCTGTTAACTTCTTTTTCTCTTTTCATATCTGGTGTGTCTCCATGACGACGTTAATTACAGGTAAGACAGTCATTAGTGTCCTTAAGCAGTATAGTTAGTGTCCTTTGATATCATGAGTATTGAAAATTTCTACATCATTAAGTGAAAAAAAG
>NW_026864170.1:0-25606 GCF_026571515.1 Ruditapes philippinarum
TTATAAGAGGCGCTGTATTTTTGAAAAAAAAAATGTATTATTAGTTTTACCAGACCGATCTAAGGATTGTCAGAACATATTGCAAGTTTAACGAGATTTGTTTGTTCAAAATAAAGGCACAGGCTGGGAAGTCAAACAAAACTATTGAATATACCATCCGAGTGAATCGTGACAAAACCATGTTCGTGAAGTTGGCAGTCTAACAACCTTAGGTTGGCAGCCTAACAGCCTAAAGAAAACTATAAATATTACAAGGACGTGCTTACAATGCATGTCTGACCGTTTTCATATTTGTATTATTTTTCGTTTTCTTTAGGCTGCCAACATGAGGCTTTTAGGCAACTAGGTTCCCAACTTTACGAACATGACAAAACAATGAAAACCTGACAATGGATTTTGATAATATAAAATATGATCGTACGCCTGGGTGGGAGACGGAGGATTCAGTAAAGAGGATCGTGGTAAAAATTTAACCGCAATATATTGTTATGGTCCCAACACGGATATAGATGGATACCCGAGACTAATTTCTACAAAGTACATGTTCATTAAGTTTTGAGATCAAACCAAACAGAACAGTTACTTTCCATCCAGTACAGCGAAATTCTGAAACTCTAAGCGACTACTTCCCCTGAACAATACAATAAGAATAATGAAGGGGAGATAACTGCGACAAGATCCATAATAACAAAGGTGAAGAATGAGACACACTTTCAATTCCATTATCTTTTTTAATGTCATTTTTTCAAAGAGGTTAAAAATAAATGCTTTTAAAACATTGTGAAAAATGCAATCATGAATACATGTGCTTTAATTCCTGCTCAAGCAAGTTGTAAAGTATGACCTTGATCATTTCCCAGCCGTTGCATTGCATTTGATTGTCAATAAAGGTCCGTGAAGTAATCGACAATTAACTCGGACATGTTATGTGTACCCACGGATTTATCTATGTCTAAAGTCCTATCTATCTATTTTCTTCTATCTATCTACTTTCCCGTCCATTTTTATTGTACAAAGGATCATCTATCTATTTCTATCTATCTATCTATCTAGCTCTGACAATCATTTATCTATCTATCTGAAATCTTCTATCTAATCTTTATCTATCTATCTATCTATCTATCTATCTATCTATCTATCTATCTATCTATCTATCTATCTATCTATCTATCTATCTATCTATCTATCTATCTATCTATCTATCTATCTATCTATCTATCTATCTATCTATCTATCTATCTATCTATCTATCTATCTATCTATCTATCTATCTATCTATCTATCTATCTATCTATCTATCTATCTATCTATCTATCTATCTTATCTATCTATCTATCTATCTATCTATCTATCTATCTCTATCTATCTATCTATCTATCTATCTATCTATCTATCTATCTATCTATCTATCTATCTATCTATCTATCTATCTATCTATCTATCTATCTATCTATCTATCTATCTATCTATCTATCTATCTATCTATCTATCTATCATATCTATCTATCTATCTATCTATCTATCTATCTATCTATCTATCTCTATCTATCTATCTATCTATCTATCTATCTATCATCTATCTATCTATCTATCTATCTATCTATCTATCTATCTATCTATCTATCTATCTATCTATCTATCTATCTATCTATCTAGCTATCTATCTATCTATCTATCTAGCTATCTATCTATCTCTAGCTCTATACCCTTACCTACCTAGGTTACCCTACCTACCTACCTACCTACCTATCTATCTATCTTCCATATAGTCACACCCCTGCTGGGGACCTAGACTTGACGTGCGTCAACTGACAAGAATGTTAGTAAAAGATCTGAAATAAAAGAATATAAAAGTAATGGAAATTATATGAGTATGTTGTTAAAAACAGGTTAAAAACAGAGAAGGTATTTTAGGGAGACGTATGTTCAATGAGAGTTCCTGTGTAGGGGGGACTAGACCGTGGAGCTGTACTCAAGCTGGGGCCTGACAAGTGTCTTGTATGCGGTTGACTTTAACCTTTCTGAGTGAACTTTGATGTTTCGGCGTAGAAAACCAAGTGTTTGATTCGCCTTTGTTGTAATGTTGTTTATGTGTTTGTTCCATGTTAGATCATTTGATATTGTAATGCCAAGGTATTTTACAGATGGAACTGTTTCTAACTTTTTCCTTCTAACCTTTTCCAACTTAACTATATTTCAGTAAATATTTAGTGACTAAAATTCTTATTGAATACAGCTCGCTTCCATACATGTAATTGAGTGTACATTTGCGAAGCAGTGAACAAGGGGAGTAACGTTGTACAATTTTGTTATTCTTGTTATTTGAGTAGTCTCCCCGAAAAACAGCTGGTACAATGGCTGGTTCCCAGTAACCGGAAATGTGATAAGGGTAGTTTCAAACAAATTCAGTGTTTAAGTTAAATTTATTTAATGTAAATCTCTGTAGGTATTTTTTTAGAAATACACTTTCAACGTTTCACATCAGAACATAATGTTTCTTTAAACCTTTAATCGTTCAGGAAGCATTCTCCCTGTTTTTTTCTTAGTAAAATTTAATTTAAAATAATGCTTTGAACTGCCCCCTGTTGGTGCAAGTAAGTTAGACCCAAAATGGCTGCACTGGAAGAAGGGTTTCAATATGGTCTCTCTTCAAATTCAATTTCTACTTCAAATAGAAGTGTAGTTCAAGTTAAATTGACAGATACCTCATTGCGAATAATAGAGGAATATTTACGGAGAAAGGTATAAGTATTTTTCACTGATAATTTTAAAGATTTTTGAGAAAACGTGCGACTTGTCTCGTTTTTGCAAGCACTGCATATTTCTCGACTTGAAAACCTTATATGGACATGCCTTCTACATGTATGGTATCATTGTATTATGTCTATATTTATTAAGTTTAATATCTTTTTACTGATATTAAACAAATTGGACCGCTTATTCGTCGAATTTCTATTTTAAACTTTCACATATGTCGGGGCATGGCTTTGGCAAGAGTTGGACATATGTCAAAAACCGAATACCTTTATGAAACTATATGGCTTCAAAGTTGTAATAACAAATAATATATTGGCATGAACATTTTTTACTTCTAAGTGGAGCTTCTCATTCTACAAACAAACTTAAAAAAAGAACAGACTTAAATGTTTTACATAATTTATGATAGAATACCGAACATATTTCTATGGAAACATAACATGATAAAGGTAGTGATTCAAACTCACACCTTTTGAGATTGTAAAATCTATGTATAGGTTAATTTTTATCATAGCTTTGAAAAAACCCCAGAAATAACAACATAACTTAGCACTAAGGTCCCCACGTTTAAACAGATTTGTTTCGATTTTCAGTCGTAAACATTTACGATAATTTTTACTGTGTATTTGAAATGACAATATTGTCTTACAAAATATCTTAATCGTTACCTGTAATCATGAATTCTATCAATTGTAATTGGTTTATTCAAAAGTAAAATACGAAAAATAGGTATTTATAACCATTCACACAGCATTACCGTGCAATAATTGCTCGTGACATACATTTTTGGAAAAGTTGATTTTCCTTTGATCTTTCAAAAGAGTGAAATGAGGATACAATGCAGAAAATGTGTGTCGACTCAATAGTGATGGGCCCTGAACATTATTATTTGTAAATAGAAAGTCAGTCATCATTTGGAGACTTGAATACATGTTGTAAGATAGTACAAAGAATCGTTTCGGTTCTTAGCAATCGTGTAAACGTTCACAAAAAATTGTAAACGTGGGAGCCTTACTTAGAACTGAAAAATGCAGACAGTGATACTACACTACAGATTGGTTAGGACTGAAAAAATAAACTCAGTGTGTATGAACTGTTCCTCAGATAATTCAATATGGCAGACAAATTTTCATAGTAAATGGTCAACATTTTGTTGAATTATTAAGTCTCTGACGATTATAAAGGCATTGCAAAGCAGCAGAAATTTGAGTAAACATAAAAGATTTAAGAATAGTTGTCATTGCTGAAAACATTCATATATGGGATGTAGAGTATCAACTATCATCGGCTAATCAGTGTCCACTTTACATTAGCATGGGAATCAACTTGACCAACTACTGAGAACTGATTTTAATTTTTTGTTTGTCAGGCAAATTTTCGCATATTGTCATCAGCTGAAGTGCTTTTGACATTTTTTTTTTAGATCAATAAGCAGCTACAACAATTTAGTTTTCCATTTTACCTATGTAATTTTTAAATCTTATTACGGTTGTTCATAACAGTTGTTCAAATGATGAGTGCCAACATTCAAAATGTTTGCTTTTATAAATAACTTTATTAATAAGTTGCAGTCATGAAAATCATGCTTGAGATGCAGGATCATTAGCATAACACACAGGAGTCGAGTAGAATATATAAATGTAGAAGTTTCTTGTCCTACAGGACAAGTGGCCCTGAAAAATTTCAATCCCCGATCTGACTGCTAAATCTATGTTATTCATTTAAATGATTTTGTAGTTAGACAGAACATTTAAACAGGTGTTATTTTTGAAAAATAACTTAGCATGCCTGTAAATAGGCCTGTTTCTAACATAATTGGTTGGCAGTGATCATGCTCACAATAACACTGACATACTAGCCCTAAATTTGTTAGTGTATCGTTTTTTAAAAACACGAAAGTTCTCACTCTAAAGTGAGATATTATAAAGCCATATTGCAAGTACAACAATTATTCTTATAAAAATGGCATATTGTTACTAACAGTCTAAGATGCAGAAATCATTTGAGTGTGTTTCTGTGCTTTATGGTTTACATGTCACACTTTACTTAGCATGTGAGCCAGTCAGAACTGGAAAATTTTATTTACATTGATATAAGACATTATAACTGGCCACGTGTGTTCGTGAATGTGTAGAATACTCAATAGGAACCACTCTTTTTGATAACTTACTCAGTTGCAAATAGAGTGATATCACTTGCTTCTAAGCTGATACTTTTTAATATCTCTGACTCTAAAAAATGACAGGTGATTGAAAATATATATTTATAGATAATCATACTACCAATTAATAGTTCATATACCAATATAGCCTCACATCCCACCTTAATTTGTACCACTTTCTTCTGTTCATCATCCTAATAAGTAACTACTAATAAGGGTACTATAGAAACTGTATGATAACATATATACAAAATGTTTAAAAAAAAAGCATTTGAATAGATTAGATTCATTTGAAATTTCTTTAACTTGCGGGAATCAACAAGTATTTATTTTTTTCAGCTTACATACATGTATATTTTTAAGTAGTTGAACATACATGTATGATTGTTACTTGCATAATAAAGGGATTGTAAATTGTGAATACCGTAAAAATTCCTAAACGCCCCACCCCTAATAAAAGCCCCCCAGGCTTTTTGATATGGAAAAAAAATCTGCTCATCAGTGGTGAACTCTTTAATAAATCCGTAATTTTATTCAAATCCTTCAAAATCCATTTTATTTCATAGTAAACACAAAAATGTATCACATGAACTTTAAAATCAACACATTTTAATGCTATTACCAACACTTGTTAACACTAAGTGTATTTTAAATGATGTTTGGATTTAGGAAAAAAACGTGTTGTAATAATAGCCCCCTTTTGAAAAAGCCCCCGGGGGCGTAATAGGAATTTTTACGGTACTTTTATTTCCTAATTGTTTAAGATTGAGAGCTTGATGATGTAATGATAATGGTATAAATATTGATTATAATTTCCTTGAATCTTAATTTTGTATTGTCAGTTTAATTATTGCAAACACATTGTATAAAAATTAAAGAAGTTTTTGTATGTATTTAACATATAAACAGTTTCTAATGTAATATCATTGTTACAATAATAGGTGAACTTGGTAGAGTCATGTTTTAATTGTTTTGTTTTTTTTACTGTTTAAATGCTGTCTTTATTTATTATTTTTTAGAAACGTCACATTTAAATTATTTTTGGGCCATGAACTGATTGTTCAATTTATTCTTATCAATTAAAACAAGGTATTGTTGAGTTTTTGTAAATTGTTGGATAACATGTAATTGTTGATACAATCATGTATACCTGTATTTAAACAGTTAACTAATTATTATATTTTCAAACAGTTACATGATAAGATAAAATTATTACTAAGTACTTAATAATTATTACATTGATTGCAGAGTTAATAGATTAAAGATTTAGGTTAAATGTATTCTTGTATGTATAAGTTGTGTTTATTATTTAACGATCAACCCTTAAACCAGTGCTGAATATATTAGATGGATGTGTCTATCTTCAGTCTTGATAAAACCATCCATCATTTTTAGGGAAATTTGGGAAATATGTACAGACTGAATAATGAACAGTGCACATCATGACCAGTGCCATATGATCTTGGTTTGCATTGTTCATAGCAGGCTAAGAGTTAATAAAGTAATTGTTGAGTGGTTTAATCTACAAGTTAATAATTCTATTTATTAAGTCTGGCTGTAGCCAGTTAATCAAAATAAATTTTGGAGGAACCTTGTTTACATGTCAATTCATTAACTTGATAGCTTAGTGATGTTAACATTAACAAATAAAAATGCCTTTAAAAAAAGGTTATTGTTGAGTCATGTTTACAATTAATAAATTAATTAATATTTAGTGACTGATGCATTTAGCTAATCTAATCTGTTAGATAAATTATCAATTAATCATGTGTACAAAAGAATCTAATATTCATATTGTATAAAATAAGTCATTGCAGAGTCTTCTATAAATACAAAAAAGAATTAATCATTAATCAAACAAATTATCATTTAGTTTAATAATTAATCAATCTAACTGTTTTTAAGTCGTGCACACGATATTAATTAAAGTTAAACCTATTTTAAAAGCAAGTTTTATGTTGAGTGGCTAACAGTAGTACAATAACAAGGATGTATCATGTAGCTTTACATTGTAACAGTTTGGTGAATGCATGTCAATTTACAGTGACAGAATGGTTCACAAGTGTAATTATATTCTCTCCCATACTTTTTACATTTTATTGGTTCATTGAAACATGATGAGGATATGATGAGTGCATATTTTAGAGTGTGACATGCATTACAATGTGATTTCAATATTAAATGTTGATCAGCTGCAATGTTACGTGCAGTTGCATGTTCATTTTGCCATGTGCTGATGTATATTTATGTTATGAAATAACGTCAATGTTAAACATTGTGCTTGCTGATATTCAGGTAATAAATGAGAAAAGTTAATGCAGTCAGTGTTAATAGTTTTATCATATTTTTTGTGTGACAAATTATAATTGCTTTAGTAGTATATATATACATTATACTATGTCAGATATCATACTGTTATAGTATTAAAAAGTTTTAGATTCTGTTTTAAAGTATCAGCAAATTAATGGTTGCCACTGTTTATTGATCAAGTTTTAAAGTTACAAATTTATTCTGATGAAGGGATTAAGAATCGATTATAATTTTGATATTTTTTTAATAGTTTTGGTGGTGTCTAAAACTCATCCACTTTAGAGTTTAATTCATAGCGCATTTGCACCTTAATCTATTTACTTGAAAAAATAATGTTTAAGAAGGGCACAATTAGCAATATGGCCAGTATTTTTCTTTAATTTTATCCATGGAATGTCCATCCATTTCAGATGTTAGCATATGGACATCTGGCATATATCATTATATGGACAAATGTTAGCATATGCAGCAAACTTTAAAGTAAAGGTTAACAACTTAATACAGTCTGATTTTATTGACCTGTCAATTATCAATACATTATAGCACTCATTTAAATATGCGATCCCACTTTTTTGTCCGTTTATTTTACGAGAATTAATATGGAGTATAATTTATAACTAATGTTTGAAAAACTGCCACAAGCTTAATGAAGTGCTCTCATAACATCCGCAATAGCGCAGTGGGTTGAGTGATTACCTATTGCATGAGAGGTCTGAGGTTCGATCCCTTTTTTATACGCCGTTTGAAAAACGGGACGTATTATGGGAACGCCCCCTGGCGGGCGGGCGGCGGTGCGGTCGGGCGGGCGGGCGGTCGGGCGGCGGCGGGCGGGCGGCGTCAATTTTGTCCGGAGCATATCTCCTACATGTATGGAGGGATTTTAATGAAACTTCATATAAAATGTTCACCACTATGAGGAGCAGTGTCGCGCACATTTGAACCAGGTCTCTAGGTCAAAGGTCAAGGTCACACTTAGAGCTCATTGAAAAATGCTTGTCCGGAGCAAAAATTCCCCCATTATAGAGGGATTTTAATTTTTGGGACAAAAGTTCACCATTGTGAGGGGGAGTGTCCGTGGGAAAAATTTTAGGTTTCCCTTCGGCCAAGGCAAGGCACACATAGAGGTTTAAAGTTCAAAAAAAAATTTTGAAAATGTTTTATAAAGGGCCATTTAGCCCCATTAATTGAGGGGTTTAACACAAAAGGTCATTTTCAAGAATAAAGGCTTTAAATTAATTTTAGGGCAATAAACAAGGTCCCAAAGGGCAAATAAAGATTATGAAAACCCCGATTTTTTAAATAAAATTTAATCAAAGGGAGACAAAAAGTTATTTCTTTGTTCATTTAAAAGACTTACAATTATCCCCTTATCTAAAAAAAGAATTTAATCAAAGGGGAAAGAAAAATTTTTTCGGACTTGAGTAGTTGGAAAAAAGTAACAAATTTTTTTAACACATGTTATTCTTTGGGCAAATTCTTAACGTGAAACTATTTTCTGTAAAATTTTTTTTTAAAAAATCAAAACAGTAAAAACCCTTTTCAAAAGTAAACTTTTTCATAGAAATTTTAATTTTTATTTTTAAATTTTTAAGTAAATATATTCAGCTTATTCAAAGATTTAAAAAATTGAATGAAAAGTATTTCCCCAGAAAAAAACTTTAAAAAGGGAATTTTTTTTAATTTAAATTTCATGGGACTTTTTATCGCCCGTTTTAAAAAAATAAAAATATGGGGATGTGTTTTAGGGGCCCATTTAATCCTCAATTTTTTGAGGGGTTGTAACACAAAATTTTTTATAAGATAAAGGCTTTTAAAAATGTTTCTTTAAATTTTAATAAAATTTCAAAGGGCAAGGGCATAAAATTTTTGGAAAAAATCCAGATTTTTCCCGGAGATATCCCCAACCCTTTTATGGAAGGGAAAATTTATAATACTTTATGGAAATGTTCACTTCACCCCATGATATGTATTGCTCCATCATTGATCCAAGTTTTTCCTCCAGGTCAAAGGTCCCAAGTCACAAACTTAGCAGCTCAAATTTAAAAAAACGCTTGTCCGCGGAGCCCAAAACTTCATTCCCAAAGGGGTTTCAATATAAACTTGGCACCAAAAGTTCACAACCCCCATTGTGAGGCTGAGTTGTCGCTGCAAAATTCAGATCCCTGCCGATCAATGAGTCAAGGTTACCACTTAGAGGTCAAAGTTCAGATTAAAATATTTGAAAGATGGGTTATAGGGACCTTGAAGTCTCATTTATTGATGGATTGTAAGGCACAAATGGTAACTATCATGACTACAGGTGTTACACATTTAATTTAGGGGTTTTAATATTTTGCAAGGTCCAGGTCCACTGGAGATGAATTTATAAATAATCCAGATGTTGTCCCGGAAGCATATTTTCTACATGCATGGAGGAATTTTAATGTTACTTTTATAGAATTGTTCACCACCATGAGACGTAGTGCCCTGCACATAAACCAAGTCTCTAGGTCAAAGGTGAAGGTCACAGTTAGAGCTCATAGAAAAACACTTGTCTGGAGCAAAACTTCTACATGCATAGAGGGATTTCAATATAATTTGGCACAAATGTTCATCATTGTGAGGCTGAGTGCCGTGCATAAAATTCAGGTCCCTGCAACCAAGGTCAAGGTCACACATTCTGTGCATATCTTCCCTATTGATTTGTTTTAAGGTTCATTTAACAACACAGTGCCAAGAATAAAAACTTGCTTGCTAGATAACACTTATCCATAATGCCCCCATCTCCATCTAAAGCTTTTTCGTAAACGGGCGTATTTTGTGACTATGGCACCCTTGTTTGACATTCTTTTTAGACTTATCTTTTTTTATTTTTAAGTATATTTTAATGAAAATCGTCAAGCGCTTGCAAACTTGTCTACAAGGATATGAAACAACTAAGAAACACTGAATTGTCACATTTTGCATTGTATTTTACGGCACTGAAATTACATTTATTGATTTTAATCCGAATGAATATTTAGTATTAATTCTTAAACAATGTTATAAACAAAAGTATAGTATTTACAAAAAAGTGCAAAACATATTAAAAACGGAACAACCATAACTTCAAAAATGTTGAAAATACTTATGAATTAGAAAAAAAATGGACACTGTCTCGATCTTACAACACGTTGGACATTCAGATAAAATATACCCGTGGTTTACCCTATTGCTCTATAACAGTCACTGTAACTAATTCATAGAAACTAGATGAATTTAATCACATCTTATATTGCTACCTCTCACGGAATTTACCGAACATTTATCGAATATTGATATATTCTGCGCATTGACCGTATAATCAGTATGGAATTGACAGGTTAATAAAATCAAACAATAGTTCAGGTTTGATAACGTGAGCACAGATCCATTTGCCTGTATAACTTGTTAGCTAACTTTGATTAAAGGACTTATTCAAGAAACCTCTATAGTTAAATAGCTTTTATTAAGATTCATGATAGATTTTGGTATAACTATCTATACTTCACATATGATCTAGATTTACAGACCTTTTTCTCAACAATTTTGGGAATGCCACAAATACCATTGGAATTTGAGAAAAAAAGTGTTGTAAAAAGTCCAAATTGTAAATTTAGAAAATTCTGAATATTACACCTGTTAACAGAATAACAGCATAGTTACAGCACACAATAATGTGTACTTGATTATTTCCAAGTTCTGCTAAATTTAGATTCTATCCAATTAAAGTAGCTAACAGAAACTGCTGAACACCAAATAATTTTATTTTTTTTTAAAAGCAATTAACAGGTTCCATCAGGATTGTCATTAGTATTCTTGTTTTCTTGTAATGTATTATAAGTTACTTCAAGTGATTCCCTTTTGAATGAAAGTACTTTTTAAAAGAAAATCGGGCAACAAAAACAAAAATGAAGACTGATGACTTGTAATTGATAACCTGCTTCTCATTTGGCAAGAAAATATTATGTTTGTAATGCATCAATTTGGGAATGCATAGTTTTCTGAGACTTGAATTTTCTATGTTTTGAATGGCCCAAAATGAATTTGAGATGGTCGTCTTTGCCTCCAGCGGCTGAACTTAATGACAACTCTTAGATTGGCTCAGTTTACTGGTAGTAATAAGGAAAGCAATGTCTGGCTTAAATGAATTAACTCAAGCCTACATGTACACATATAAGTTATTAATGGCTGTCTCTGGCAGTATTAGCCTCAGGTCTTAGCCAGTGGACATCTTTTAAAGTGATTACTAGATTTACTAGGTTTTTTAATTTCTGCTAAACAGGATTTATTCTACATTTTATGTATCATTTACGAGTATTCAAAATAAAATGGGAAAGGTTAATATAATAAATGAATGTAGTTAATACTTTGTATGTAGAAATTGTCAAATTTTACTCACTTGAGGCAGTAAACATAGGTTTAAATACTTAGATGTAAGTAGGTTTGAATACTAAAAATAAGTATGAAACTGAAATACCAAAGAAGTATTGGGCAAGCCTGATTGCAACCATTCTAATTTTCTCTGGTAGAAAACAGTTCTTCAAATAGAAAAAAAGAAAAATGATTCGCTGATAAATTTAATTAAAAGAGAAAATTAAGCTTTAAAAATTGTATAAAATTGTACATAAGTTTGTTAGCTTTTTAAATCTGATTCTTTTGTTAAAGTTGTAGTTAGTTTATATGCATATGTACATTTAGTTATATTTAAATAATTTTAAGTGATATTATTTATGAACTCAGGTGTTAATGAACTTCGAGAATACCAAGTATGAGATTATCCCCTTTAACTTAATTATTAATTTTGGAGATATTTGAAGTTGGCCAGTCAACAGTATAGAGCCTGGTTAGACTGCATGAAATTTGCAGACTGGCCAGCGTATCTCCATACTGGAAGCAAAGTGGCTAATCAATTTCAGTACCAGCACAATAAGGATGTAATTATATAATGACTATTCCTATAAAAGTTTCTGAGTTCTACATCAGTTTTATAACACAGAGGTCTATGTAACTTTACACATAACATTGGTACACTACCTGAAGGAGAGGGAAACTTGTTAATTTCAGTTGTTTCATTAATTTCTTCCCCCAGATATAAATCTGCTTTAAAATGTTAAATAAAGACCTATCATGTATGAATTGATGCTCATATGATGTCAAAAATAATAATTACTTGTCCAGCAAATTATGTATGCTCATAATTAAACATTTTATATGATTAATAATTTATTTAATGAAGAAAATTTTAGGGGTTTAATGTCCGAATTTATCACAAATAGTCATGTGCCCTGTATTCTATGTAAGGTAGCACTCCACACTAAATTTCAAGTTTCTGCCGTCAATGTCCTACAAGCAATATGTCTAAATAAATTCTGATCCCAAACATTACACAACCGCGGAAAAAAAAAACATTTGTTAAGAACATATATGTCAAACATTGCACAATTATGTAATGAAATCATCCATGTGCAACAGTCAGGCAGTTAAAAAAATTCCAATTCATTCCTAAAAAGCCAAAAATCTATTTAGTGGTCCGGAGACCCAAAAACAACATTTTTCGTTCCTCCGGCAAAAAATACCTGCAAATTACGGACTACAGAAACTCTGTCATTTGCTTAGCAACTCCCTATGCATGCAAACTATCACAAAAAGAAATAGGTGCTTGCCTTGTAGATTTTTTAGCTATTGCTGAAAGTTTGTACCCCCTGTAAAAAATCACTTGTTTCAACGAGCATGCTGTTTAAAAGAATGTTTACAAACAATGGCGGCCTTGACATCTATTATAAACAGCATGTTATTTCTAACCATGTTTTCGAATTTTGCCAATGAATCATATTACATGTTACAAAAAACAATTTCATGCTGAAAAATGCTTTTTTTTACAAACCCGTCAATTTTTAAAACCACAATAGTCACTATATCCATGAAATCCTCCCTGGCCATTCGAAGCTGTGGCTTCATTTAGTGTGGTGTGCTGCCTAAAAGGCACATGTCTTGTGTTTAATTTTTTTAATCTTTCCCTAGCTGCTATAATTATGACAGTTAAAATAATTGTTTCATTACTGATCACATTTCATCTGCCTTACTGTAAAATTGTAAGATAATCATGCAGTGTCATGTGGTGTCACATGAACAGAATGTTTTGAAGATAGATTTAGATAAAAGAATTTAATAAAATTTATGGGCATATAACCTAATTAAATGAGTTAAATGAATAATTGCTTAAACCACATGAATAAGTTACATTTGCTTTAAATCAAAGTAAAAGTTTTCAAGTATTTTTTAATTTGAAATAATGTTTAGGATGAGAATTATTTTGCATGTTTGTTTTTATGTTGCATTATTTTGATAACATTCCTAAAGAAGTATAGATAGGTCACCGTCTGTATGATTGGGTACCTTCAAATAAATTAAAGTATCTGCATGCATTTATATAATTGCATCAGAATTTATGACCTTCACTCAACTTTGTCAATTTGTCTTTATAGTCTTTCTGATGTTGGGTTTGATCCTAGACCTATACTGTCATTAAGATAGTTTAATTAAAGGCAGACTATATCAATTGAATTACTTTTGTGTATATTGAAGGATTGCAGCAAAATCCAGAAAGAATTGCAAGTCTTTTTCTATAATTTTTCTGTCTGATCAGAAATAAAAATATATATTTTGATATAATTGATTTTACTCATATTGAAATATATTAAAATAAAAAATGAAATATATTTATGATAATCTATCAATTTCCCCATCAATCATAATGAACCATTAATGTACTAGAATCTTTGTATATTTTTACAATCATGGTAAAATGTCTGATTTTTTCAATTTCAGCCCTCATGTACACAGAAACCATGTATACAGTTCCAAGGAAACCAAGGGGTATGTTATTTCTTTTAATTCCATTCATCATTTTTTACTTTTCTTTAAACATGATGAATTGGGTTCAAATCCCGACAGGGACTTTGGATTCTTTCATGTGAGGAAGCTATCCAGCTATGAACGTCGGTGGTTCTACTCAGGTGCCCTTTCGTGCCTGAAATAATGCACGGAAGGGCACCTGAGGTCTTCCTCCACCAGTATAGCTGGAGGTGCCGAACGACCTATACTGTGTCGGTGTGATGTAAAACCCAAAACAAAACAAAAAACAAACATGATGAAATATTTGAAAGTATAAGTCCTCTAACAGTAGAGGATGAGGTCAAAGAATCAAAGGTTGACTAAACGCCGACCTGACCATTATCACCTAAAGATTATAAGAACACACTTAATTACAGACTTAAGATTTGGTGGTGATGTTGGACAAAGTTGACAGTTAAAATGTCCAGGTAGCAGGACTAGTTGGTTACCATTATAAGGGGTGAGGGCATTCATTTCATATTTTACAAACATTGTCTTTTTTTCTGCAAGTTTTATTATTTGATAAGTTCTGTGATTAAGTCCTTACATGTGTGTTACCTGAAGTCACTTTAAAGTCCTCACAACATTTTTACTTCAAATATTTTTTTTTTTTTCTTAAATATTTGCATAGATCAGTAGTATTCTGCTTTAAAAAAAAAACATAAAAGAAATGTTTTAATGTCATCTACTGATAAAAAAAGACTGTACCCTGTTAATTGTGCTATTTTGTTGACTAATTTCAGAGTATCCAAATACCAGAGGGCGGGGACAGCTTAAGAACGTTTCATTTCTCCCTCTCAGCAATACAGGGCGACCCTAACGGAAGTTTTGATGCAGTCTGCCAGACCAGTTCAAGGTGAGATATATTTAACAATGTAATTTTTGTCACAAATGACTTGATTTTGAATTTTACATTAATATATGTAAATAACCTTTTGTCTAGCTGATAGAAGATGAAGTGTCCTATACATATACCTGTTAAAGTATCTTCCTACTCGACTGTTATTGCAAATTCTGTAATGTTACAATATCTTTTAACCAATGTCTTCTGAAATGGAGAACAAAGGAAAATGTACATTGTTTTAAAAAACAGATGTCAGCTGTTTTTAATGATAAAAACAAATTAGATATAAAAATTTTGTAGTGCATTGTACATGTTTATTTGTTTTAAGGAAACTTTGTGTGTTTACTACAGAAATATAGTGCTGCATACATTGTTTACTTTATCCATGCCTATATTTGGTTATTTACGTCAAGTTTAATGTCCTGAGTTCACCTCTGTCTGTACATTTTCTTATCTCTCACACAGATTTGTATAAACATCATGATTCTTTTACCCTTTGTCTTAACTTCCATTGATAATCTATTATTTTTATGATCACAGAATAAAGAAAATTTATACTCAAATATAGCAAAAACATGGTAGTAAATAGAAATATTTATATTTTATTTTTTCTAGAGCTTGTATTTGTTTAATATACAGTAGAACTTCGGTAAGTCGAAGTTGAAGGGACTTGCGTAAAAACTTCGACACATCGGGACTTCGACTCATGAATCGCTCGCAATTCCATGACAAAATTTCGACCCGTGACTAGTCTATAATGAAACCTATTTCATGTTTTTTCCATCATTAATCTGATATTCACATTTTACAATGATAAATATAGCTGTTAAATAACGTTTTTTCACGGCTAATTATGTGGACAACCCGTTGACGTATACGAGGGTTGTTCAAAAAGTAATAGGACTACAGCTCTACTGTTCACATTTTTAAATTTACGTACAAAATTTTACATAGGACAAATATCGGAACATGTTCTCTATATATAGTGAAAAATCAAAACAAAATGTAAACAAATGAAATTTCTGTGAAGTTTTCAAATGACAAGGGGTTCGAAACGCGGCGCACGCTAACAATACAATAATTGACGTTCATGACGTCGTAAAATAAATCGAAATTGTAATAAGCGTCATTCTTTCTGAAAGTAGTCTCCCTAGTCTCTAGGTGTATGAGTCATGTAACTTTTACTTTGCCTCATATGTGGAGATGAAGCAAGAAAAAAGCGATCACATTCTCGATCCACTGTTTCAAAAAAAATAAAATAAATAAATAAATGCCCGATAGCCGGCCATTCTCCGGGTTTTCTCGTGTTTTTTGAGTAACCTTGGAACTCAATAGGACTGAAAATGTTAAAGCAAAAGCAATTTATTTTATTAATTTACTCATGTCATTGTATGTTTTTAAAACAATATGATTATACGAGGTATGTTCAAAAAGTTCGTGGACTTTTGCTGTCATTTTTTGCTTGGTTCATAAAAACACCCTAAGTGGATATGAATCGAAAGAGTGTTTTTATTTCTACAAGTAAGATTTACTTTTATTGTAAACTTATATTTCCTTTACGAGTTATGTGCACTTTAATAACCATGGCAACGCAACATCGGCGCACGCCAAAATTTTCGTATAATGTTAAAATATAAACAAATGGTGAAACAAACTGAATGATTGTTTTATGAAGTAAAATACCAGTAATCATCAACTAATATTTAAATGACATAAATCTGAAATATGACGTTTTTTGGACGTTGAATAGCTGAACAAACAGGTTTTGAGTAGCAGTAGAGAGACGGGTTAGTTGGGAAGTATAAAGCCCGTTTAAAAACTAGAAATTCGCTCTTTCGGAAATTTTTACCAATAAATTTGGTATAATCCTTCATATTTTTATGAGGTGATTAAATTAACAAAGAACAATGATTTGGCGAGCAAGTCTGTTGGTTTCAGGTTGTGCAAGCTATTCAAATACGGCAAATACATGCTCACAGACAGAAAGGGCGACGGAGAATTTTTAGCGGCAAATTGTTGGGACGTTTGTAACGTCAGTTGCAAAAGATCTACAGAAGTCCAGAAGTATGAAAGGTTTGCGAGATGTCCGACATTTTTTAATTTCTGCATCGGGTCTATGGATTCAATTCTGACAAAACAATTTAATTTAATTTAAATAATATTTTATTTCATTCATCAGGATATATGCGTATCTACAACCAATAATTTTATTTGTATTACGTGTGTTTACTCTGGTCTGTTTTATAATTAATGCTAGCCGGTGTTCAGTAGATTTACCGCATAGAATTATTGTCAGTTGGTAAAATATTTTTCTTTATCATTGATATTCATTTTGTTTAAAGATCGGACGAGGGCGGTTTCAAGTTGATACTATAAATCAACAATTGAATTAACTTGACGATACACAATTTTTTTGTGAGAATGAGTCGTCAGTTCCAGAAATATTTAATACTTTAAAAGAATATGAAATTTCCTCTGGGGCCAAAATGAATAAGGATAAAACAACAGCCATCTTTATTGGAAAATCAAAAGAAAGGACTCCGAAATTTAAAGATATAAAATGGACGAGAAATTATGTTAAAACTTTAGGAATTTGTCACGGCTATAATATAGATACGAATGAAATTTGGATGAAAAAGATAAACAAAATTAAAAATTGTCTTCAAGTATGGAAAGCTCGGGGCCTGACTTTAAAAGGGAAAATTCTTATTCTGAAAACATATGTAGTTTCTATTATTAATTTTGAAATTGAAACGCGCGGTATACCGACAAAATACATAGAAGAAATCTAAAAAATTATGAGCGATTTTCTTTGGGACAATAGGCGACCGCTAGTTTCTAAAAGCACAATTCTCCTTGACCTGAAAGACGGAGGTCTTAACTATTGTAATATTTCAAATATTCAAGCCAGTTTGGATGTTAAAACAATATACAAAATTATACACTCTGACATACAGAACTGGAACGCAATAGGAAAATATTTTTTACAAAAATATGATACTAATGGAGAAAAAAAAATTGATTATTTTCTGTGTAAATGTTCTTCATTAGAAAAATTTACCTTTCAAATTGAACATAAGTACGTTTTACAACTCCGCTCTCGGAAATTGGTGTCGGTTTAAAGCGAAGTTTAAGCCAAAGTCTCTGTCCGATGTAAAAGATATATTTCTTTTTTGTAACACTGAAATTCGTTTTCACAAGAAAACACTTTACTTCAATTCATTTGTAAAAAAGTAATATATTGTTTTTTAAAAGATATTGGGGACTTTGAAAATAATAATTTTATTAGCATAGACACTCTTTTAAGGAAATTAAATTGTAAGCGAAACTGGATTGCCGAATGGCATATTCTCAAATCGAGCATTCCTAAAATGTATATAACTGCTTTAAAAGAACATCATTATGAAACAGTGTCGAATTACACTCACTTAGATGATATTGTCTTAACGAGCAAGACGCAAAAAAAAATATTGCCTGAAAATATTAAAATAAAACAAATATCTCATATATGGAATCAAAAGACTGGTAAATTAAAAAGTGAAAGTAAATGGGAAACCCTACTTAATATGGAGTTACCATGGAGTAAAATATGGTGCCACGTTTATGATTCTTTTTCTTCATGCAAAGCTGTACAATTTCAATGGAAATTTTTACACAATGTTATTTATACAGAACACAAGCTGTCTCTTATGAATTTATCTGACGGTAAATGTTGTATATGTAAATCTCACAGAGAAACTCTGTTTCATCTCTTCTGGGAATGTGATTTTTCTAAGAATGTTTGGACATATGTAATTCAAAAACTTAAGTCCGCTAAAATTTTGGAAAATGATTTTTCAAATTTCCAATCAACTGCACTTTTTGGATCTTTTGAACACGCAATGAATGATAAATTGATCAATACTGTTATATTCGAAACCAAATGGGCAATATGGAAATATCGTAACAATTGTAAGCATAATTATTTATATCAACCAATACCTATTTTGTTAAGAAATTTGTTCAATGATATAAAATACCAATTTGAATACAAATGTAGAAATAAAAACGATTCAGTGACAGAATTTTTAAAATATTTGTAATTTGTATGAATATTACCTTATATATATGGGAAGCAACTTAATTGAAACTATAGATTTAATTCATTAAGAGTTAACTCGCTTTTCAACCTTGTCATTTTTCGCTTTTCGGACAAGTAAATGATACGTTTGCGAATTGTATATTTTTCATATTATCTATACTGATTCTTATTTTGTAAGAAATCAAATATATATACTTGTATTATTGTAAGGCTGATAGGAGGATGCTCCTCGACCCCTATTATGCCAATGACGGGGAAAATAAATGGGGTTACCCCTTAACTGGGCGCCCGAAACTGAAAAAAAAAAAAAAAAAAAAAAAAAAAAAAAAAAAAAAAAAAAAAAAAAAAAACAATTGAATTAACTTAATAACACTGTCCGTTAGGTGTCGAAATTACTCAAAAATCCCGATAAAGAGCGGAAAGTATGCGGCACTCGGACCTTTATACGGAGAATGGAGCAAAAAGATTACCACTTTATATCTCGGGTCATCATCACAAACAGAAACATGGTTTTGGTATATGATCCGCAGATATTGAACAATAAAAAGTGTACTTTCAGAAACAATGACGCTGGTAAAATGTTTCATTTATATTGCGACGTCACAAACGTCATTTTGTTTCATCATCAGCGTGCGCCGGTTTGTGCACCCCTTGTGATTTGTTACTGTCACAGAATTGTTATCTGTAAACATATTGTATTGATTTTTTCACTGTTTATTAAGGACATATATTCATATATGTCTCTTGTAAAATCATATACGCAAATTAAAAGATGTGAACAGTTGAGCCACAGTCCACGAACTTTTTGAACAACCCTCGTATACAGAACAAGAAAAGATATTTCTCAATTGAAAACTATCCTTTTCTACTTAGCACAGTCTATCGTTTATAAAAAACAAGTTTTCGAAAACACTACTAATTATTACCGTTAACTATTACATTAATTTATTGATTACGCGTATATCTAGTTAAATACAATAAAATAGTGTTTATAACAAATGTCTTATTTACAATCCTTTGGTATAAACTGAATAAGTAGACCAGAAGCAGATACAAACAACGATAAACAGTTCGTGTACCGTTTACCGTGGATTCTTTTGTAGCGCTTTTGCAATTGACGTCACTAACGTCCCGTCAATTTTCAACTTTCATCCTCGCCCTTTCTCGTTAGTGATCTTGTATTTGCAGTTTTTGAATTGCTTGTGCCAGCTGAAAACAAGTGTCCTGGTGGCAGGATAATTGTCCTTTGTTTATTTAATCATTTTGTGTGTATCTGAATGATTATAATCAATCGGTTGGCAAAATTTAACGATGGTACACATTTTCTGTTTGTTAACAAATATAATATTTCTACATCTAACGCTATGACCGCTGCTGTTCGAAACTTAATAAATAGGCCATTTCATGCTCGAATGACGTCAAATTTGGACATAATGTCACATAAATATATTTCAACGTATTGATGGAATACAGGGGAAAACAAATAGCTATTTATGCATAAATTAGAAGTAGAACTTAGCTCCAATAACTATATTTATGTGCTGCGCCGGGTGCATGTTACCATGGTTATTCAATAGCAAAAAAAAAGCGTGTTTTAGCACAATAGATTAAAAAACTTATGTTTGATTTGTAGAAAAACATTTTACTATTGCTGTACATATGAAAATATTCTAACTTGAATGAAATTTTAATACGCACGACTCCCAGTCCTATTACTTTTTGAAACAACAAACCCTCGTACAAATGAGTTACAAAAGGCGTAAACAATACGAAAGGGCGATAACATAACCAACTTTTAGTATATATTTCGCGTGTTATTCTCACGCGACACCGGGTCATGGATGTAATCAAATGAAAGTAGTTCTTACTGTTTACTTTCAAATACCACTACGGGCAATTAAAATAGTAACGATTAAAGCATGTTATCAACACATATATCGCAAAACAAAGGCTGTTTTAAACACATGGCTGTGTAATTAACACCTGTCACACAAACTGATTGGAAATCGTCTTCGCAGCCAGATAAGGTGGGAAAATGTCTCGAGCTAGACGGGTCAAAATAATCGAACAACTTCGACTTATTTGTGGTAAATTGCACTTGATTTACTTAACACGGACCACGAAAAAACCTCGAACACATCGAAAAATTCGACACATAAAATCTTGACTCATAAATAGGTTTTTATAAGGAATATATAGGGGGAAAAGTCGGGACTTTAATTTTTCTTCGACACATCGAGAAAATCGACTAATCGAAGTTCGACTCATAGAAGTTCTACTGTATCATAATTATAAAATGATCCTGTTCTATCATGTTTATAGGCCACTAAAGTTATGAGTATATGTAGCTTGACATCAAACAAATTGCAACACAAGCTTTCTTTAGTATTTTGCAATCAATATATATGCATGGACCTTGTAGTAAAACCCTAAAAAAATATACCTTCGGAAACTTGACTTTTGGCAGGTAGTTTACGAGTACCTGTCCAGGCATAAAAATCGTAATATAATATCGTAATATGTTTAATATGTGGCGACTGTCTTGTCTTTCCCTGTTATAGATTGGTAGTTTTTTTAGCCAGCATGTATTTGGTGTTCAAAAAAAATAGAATTTGCAATGAATAACAACAGGTTTGGCCTCTTTTTTATTATTTATTCACTTGTGACACGCAAGATTATTACCCCACCCACTCATAATAATAATGCAAAACGTTCAAATTGCATTATCTTAAAAATACCTAATATTTACAATTGAAAAGAGATTCAAATAATATTTATATCACATAAGCTTATATAAATAAAGAAACATAATCACTTAAGACATTTTAAAAGCAAAATGTAACATACATTACATCAATTACATTGACATTATTCTAGCATTTTTTTAACTATGTTTGAAAAATTTATGAAAATAAAGAAAACAAACTTAGTTATTTTTCCTAAAATCTGTAGGAACAAACAATGCACCTGGTAATATACTCAATTTCTGAAAGTTACTCGTTATTTAGTCTTTTGCTGTGTCATTTAACATATATGTACGTTACCAAAGTCTCATCCATCCAAATATTACACATAAATGTTACGCAAACTATCACTTTTAACATGATTTAGTAGAAATAACTTCATTTATCATCGCCAGTATTGTCCAACTATCTATATTGCACAACGCTTAATTTAGTGAAGAATAAATGCTGAAAATGAGCTGTAGTTATGT
The DNA here is from genome assembly GCF_026571515.1 of Ruditapes philippinarum. Taxonomy (NCBI): domain Eukaryota; kingdom Metazoa; phylum Mollusca; class Bivalvia; order Venerida; family Veneridae; genus Ruditapes; species Ruditapes philippinarum. The sequence continues at coordinate 22,262 of NW_026864170.1, forward strand.
CTTTAGTAATGGTTCAAAATTAGAATTTTATATGTACAAAATGCCAATTTTATGGCATGTATCATTTAGGTTGCTTTAAAAAAATATTTCACCTTTGAAATTGAATGCCATCACATCTCGTTTAACCTATTTATGTTTTCTTCCTTATTACATGTATATAAAGAGATATTTAAAAGTGATCTCCACATCTCTATGTCTCTCATATTGCTAATTGCTCATTAGTTCGACTACACCTAGTCACATTTAAAAAAAATGATATCCTTTCAATAACTTTCAAGGTATTGCATAGTGGTTAAAAAGCTTTCTCCTGCTGTTTTCGATGGTCTTTTCACTAGATTTGCAAGTCGTGTTTTTGCACTTTTCATGAAAAGAACGTCTTGAAATGACTGTTACTGTTACAACAATGGTGGTAACGTATTTTAGCTGTCAGGAGGCCATTTTACGCCTTTGATTCTTCCTAGGACCTTACTTCATGCTTAAAGTGTCTTGTTTTACACAAAGACTTGATTTAAACATGAAGTCGAAGGTTTCAACTTTACTGACAACATCGCCACGAAATTTATGTTCTTTCTGCAACTTACACAGTTATTGTCTTAAATAAATATACGTTCAACATTTTTTTCTTGTTTCTGAATTTCTAATCATATTATGGTCTCTTGCAGTTTTCTCTTCTCGTCGTATTGATAACAATACTCTTTTCTATCATTTCGGCTTTACATCCAGTCATCTAAAATGGGATTAAAAAGAGATTACAGAAAAACATTGTCTGGTCTTAAAAAAATAATACTATTCATCAAATAAATTTTACCCAAAAAGTGGAGTCCTCTTCAGAGAAATGCATAAATTTGGGTGCAATAAAGAGCAAAATGTATGTTCAACGTCAAATACAGCTTTCATGATCACAGACTCAATCAAACCATGCCTGTAATTTTCAGTAAATTTGCTGTTTTTAATGCTTACGAGGGATCACTTATTTTTACCAGATATTTTATACACTTCACAACAGCAGTGTGAAGTGCTGTGTGGCAGCCGTTAAAAGTTACCCCGTACTTCACTTCAGTGTTGTTATATTTTTCTGGTCTTTCTGGATTTATTGAAACCAGCACTTTAAGTGTTGAGAATTGCAGTACCGGCTCAATCCGGTGCTAGGGGACATGAGGGATGCTGCACTTATTTCATAATCCGTCATTTAACAGGACCTCAATCAAACCGGCTCTGCAATTTCAATGTAACTTTTTAATGATTTTTTTTTATTTTTTTTTTTTTTTTTTTTTTTTTTTTTTTGTTTTTGACGAGAGAAACGGGAATTAAAAAAAAGGAGGTTTCCCCCGTGGTCAAATGGGTTTTGGGATGACAGGGTTTCATTTTTGGCTTATTCAAAAAAACCCCAAAATATTTATGTCACTTCATATAAAAAGAGTTATCTGTTCGTTTAGGCCAAAATTTTAATTTTGATTCAAGACCATATGCTGTAGTTTTTATAAATAAGGACGGACAGCTAAAGGAAGGAAAACAAACAGATAGACAAACCATTAAAAATATGTGAAATGTTAACATTCTCAGAATCAAGTTTTAAAAATTAAAATTTTTTTTTTTGGTAAAGAAAAAAAAAAAGAGACCAACGGACAGAAAGGCGGAACACGTTTTTTAACAGAAAGGGCAGCGGTGTAGATGGCTAAATTATCCATATTAGCACAAAAATCTTGATTTGTTTTTATTGAAGCTTTTATCTGATGTGTTTGTAAAAATTTTACAACGAATTTAAAAACTCAAATGGGGATCTTTACCGCTGGGAAAGCAACAGTTAACCAAATATACTCCTCATTAAAATTTTAGAACAATTTTAAGTTAAAAACCCGAGAACAGATAGCATGTTATCTTTGTCTCGGTTAAACCATGGGGCTCAAACAACAATTTTAAATGCTTAAGTTACTGTGCTGTAAAATAGTTTTTCCCTTTTTGGAAATCACAATTTTAAAAATTACATAATCATTGTAAATTCTGTATCTGTTTTTGCTCCCCTGAAAATCTCTATACACTGGATATAAAAAAATAATATATCAGCTGTTTTTTTTCAATTCTTATCTTCCAAAAAGTTATTTAAATTGAAAACATATACTTATACACAAAAAGAATTTTTTTAACAAAACTAATAATCTGTTAATAAATATCATGCATTTATGATTCTAAATTAATAAAACAATTTATTCAAGATTTCTGCATTGTTTACCCCAACACGCTTCCGTAGTTACATTTTTGAAGCTTACCCTGGATAATAAACTTAAATTTTTATTCTTATTTTTCCTACTTCATAAACAATCTTAAATTATCAAAACGAATGGTTAATGTATTGGCTAATGATTATTTTATATCTCATTAATAATTAAAAAAATCTTTTACTGTTTTTAAACGACAAACTCTGATTTATAATACACACGAGAAAACCCATTACAAACAATTCATTCATTGTTTTGGGTTTGGGCAAAAAATGTACGCGAGGCAAAAAGTTGTAAAAAACAAGTAAATATAATATGAAAATTTTTACTACTTTGCACAACAGCTTCTAAATCCAACTCCAAGTAGTAAATGTGTTAATTTTGATTATTATTAAACGCGCGCCTCAAACTTTTTTTTACCCCGCCCGGTTAGTATAAAAATCTGTGTAGGGGGTTTAAAGCAGAGCCATATAAAACTCGAAAAAAAATCAAAATTTTAATTTCTTTTTTTCTGGTTTGCCATGGTTTTAATTTTTTTTTGGGGTTTAAACTTTATATGATTGTATAAAAAAAAAAATGTAAAAAAAGTTGTGTTGCAAATTTTTGACGTTAATTTTTTTTAATCGGGGCTATTTTGAAAGTAAACAAAAAGTAATATCGAGTATATCTCTGTAAAAAAAAAGAAAATCTCAGGGGTGTTTGATGTATTTTGACTAGGTTAAATGTCATTGTTGTTTGACCTTTACTTCTAATTAAATAAAGCAAATTACGATGATGTCCCTGAAATAGTGTTAAAATAAACCCCTTTTATAATTGTATAAAATTTTTTGGCAAAAATTATTATTTGCTATACTGGGGAGGGAGTTTTGTAAACAAACTGTGTGATCATAGGATGTGTTTCATTTACACAGTCCGTTGAATACACATGCTGTGGTCAATTGTAGTGCTTATAAAATAAGATAAATTTATTTACATGCACTTTGACAAAGAAAAAAAAAATTATTTGGTTTTATGTCACCTTGACACTTAAAGGTTATATGGCAACTTCCAGCTTTTAAAGGTGGAGAGTCCCCCAAGAAATCCTTACGTGGCATTATTGCAGGCATGCGTAGAGCAACCATATTTCAAA
>NW_026864171.1:0-7500 GCF_026571515.1 Ruditapes philippinarum
TAGAATCTTTGTCTCCCAAATGATGTTTCAAATATATCATGACTGGCATGCATTTATATCATAAAGGGTAAAAAATTAAATATACTTTGATATTCTAAACAATCAACAATAAAAACATTTTTTTTCCAATTTGAATTATTCAGAGCTACCTAATAAAAAATCCAGTCCTATTTATAAGAATATGAGTTACTTACAGCATTAAAAATCTGTAATCTGTTAGCAATGCCTTGTCTCAGCTGTAGAACGTCTACCTCTGTTGATTAAAAACATGAAAATAATTACAATATTTCTATCAAAATAAACTTCTTACTACAGTTTAAACTGTCATACTGACCCACTATATTCAGTGATTTCCTGTCTTATGTGACCCTGTTTGAGTCTGCCCCACAATTTCGGCTATAAAGTTGGATTGTATTCAGTGACACACTGTTTTAAATGACAAGCGACCGTGATTTGTATGGTCCAGAAGGTGCATATTACTGTTTTAGAGACTATGTTATGAAAGATAACTCTGTTCTTACTTCCTGTCTGGTTAAAAAATTGTCGGAACACTATGTAATGTAGTTTAAACCCTTTATTATGGATTTTGGTTCACAGCTTGCTTCTGTGTTTTGTTTTACATAAAAGCAAAAGGCAAGTAAATGGAACTCACAAGCTGTAAAAACTTGACCTCTAAATCAAAATAAATCTACTAAATCACTAATGACAGACAGCATTTGGCTTAACCCTCAATTTTCTGGAACCAGAAGTGATTACCCTTTCCCACAAGTATAGAACCAGACCAGCCTCCACTTCCATGCAGTCCAACCAGGCTCTATACTGTTGGTAGCTCAATTTTTTTAATTCTATATTTCACATTAAAAACTTACCCTCTCTGGATACCCTTTCTATATTTGTACCAACTATTGGGTAATAAGGCACTGGTAATGATAAAGCCCTGTTCAGACGTATATAAAGTCCATTCTGACTGTCAAAAGATGCCGCAATGTAACCATTGCCTGAAAATATTTGTATCATAATTTGAAAAATTAAAGAAGTTTTTAAAAATAACATAGTTTAATACATGATTTAAATACATCCAAAGATACAAATGTTCATGTTATCACTATAAATGGGCATAAAAAGATCATCAAAATAAAGTGGTACTGGTTGTTGGGTTTTACGCCTATTTCAATACATTTTTAGTCTTATCTTGGCAGTCAGTCTAATCTTCCTGTTTTCAAATACAGCCAAGTGGCACTAAAGCACAGTTGTCATTAAACAATTCTTTTATTTTACTGGGTTTTACATCGCACCAACACAGTATAGGTCATATGGCGACTTTCCAGCTTTACTGATTGAGGAAGACCTCAGGAGGGGCACCCGAGTCCATTATTTCAGGAACAAAAAACATCCAAGTAGACCCACAGATGTTCTGTAAGCTAGCTGGATAGCTTCCTTACACAAAAGAACCCAAAGATGTTTGCATGCCTCGAACCTACAGCAGAAAGAGGCAAGTGGTTTGAAGTCAACAAAATATTTAAAACATATTTCTTACTTAGGATACTCACCTACATACATGGGGTAGTTTTTCTGTGTAGTCATTTCTGGTACATAGTTTAAAACATTGTCTAGCAGATCTAACCCATTTCTATATGGTGTAAGTTTACTGTTTAGACAAACACTTTCAACTGAAAAACAAAAATCAGAGAGCATGTGTTTAATTTCTCCAAACCTAAAGAAGTTTTAGAATTATAATGCGCATAAAAACAAGGCCAAAAGAACAATAATATACTGTTTAAAAGCAAATATTATCAGCAGTGAAATAATTAAAAGTTACAGTTATTTGTGTAAGCCACTTGTTATAGCCTAAGTATTGATAGACCTAAGTTCCATAGATTTTCTATTTTCTGTTTTTATGTGTAGTATTTTCAGAACAAGCTATAATATCTTCTCTTGAGAAATTAATAAGAATTATGAGCAGCTATTTGTAAAAATAAACTGTTAGCTTCTTAATTAACAGCATTCAAGACTTTTCTATGTGCTTGTTTGTTTATCTGTTGGGGATTAAGCCACACTTGACACTTCAAAGGTTATATGGCTACTTTCTTGCTTTACTTGTGGAGGAAAACCTAAGGTGCCCCTCCGTGCATTATTTCTGGAACGGGAGGGCACCGGAGTAGAAGCACTGGCGTTCTCATATGAAGAATCCAAAGTACTAGATTCAAGCCTGCAGTGGTGACAGGCTAATGATCTTGGTTGGCAACCAACAATTATAACCCTGGAGACATGACTTGTGTAAAGTTGCAAATGAAAATCATCAGCCACTCAGGAATTTGAACTTTTCTGTTATGCCAGTGAGGTAGAGTAGAGCCTGATTATTCTTCAAATACCCAACCGGACCGACCTCAAACTAGCCTTGAATTTCAAATCATTAAATAATACTTGTAACAATGTTTCTGATCAGCTTAATCATACTAACATTTATGCTGACATTTATTCTTCCCCGGTTTCCAGTAATAAGACCACCCCACAATTAAGACTGCTTTGATGAAGACATGTTGGTGGTCTTAAAAGAGGGATTTTACTGTATTACAATAGATCTACAGAGTACTTGGTGATTTTGCTTACTGTGTGGTTTATGTAGATTGACTAAGTATTCTAAAATATTATGTAGCTACTAAAGAAGTAAGATCCAGGTTACAACTAAAAGGGAAGATTTGATTTTTCATCCCCTTTCCTTACCTAATGGTGAGGATTTCTTAGATCCAAATCCAAATAATTTTGGTCCAATATAATACAGAAACACCAACAGTACAAAAAGTCCCAGAATTATCTTTCTTGACCTGAAAATAGATAACAAATAAAACAATATTAACAAAATTAAACCTTTTCATTTATTTTATCTTTTATCATTTATTTTGCTACTGGTAAACTTCTGTAACTGATTGTCTTTGCTTTGAATATGGAAACTGCTCAAGATCAATTTTAAATATTAAAATACTAAAATATATCAGTCACTACTGGCAAACTCTAAACTGATGGCATAGACTTATTACTGTCGCCATTGGCTATCTAAAGGTTTATATCATTTTGTCAATGTCAGTAGATTTTCCCCTTTGTTGCTTTGACCAAGCTTGAAACACTACCTAATTCAAGGACCTAAAATCAAAATAGCAACTTATTATCCCACCCAAAAATTTCAGGGAACATTATAAAACCGATGAACTGTAAAAGCCAATGTAATGCGACACAAGTAGAAAGTCATAGTGAATTATTTTGGCATGATCTTGCAATAACGAATGTTATTTAGGTTTCTGCAAGACAAAGGAAACATGAAGTCAGTGATAAATTTTAATCCTTCAATTTTAATTGTCACAAAAAAAGTACATTCCTAAATTTGTTTTAACCACATATAAATTTATTTTAAATTTTCTAAGAACTTAAAGATGGCTCTTATATTTAATAGCATTGAGTCTGTATTATGAAGAGAATATGAAAAGACAATTATCAGCGGGGCTGCAACAATATGGTAACAAGCGTATTGCAATATTATTCTATTATATTGCAATGTATCAATCCCTATTTCAATATATTGCAATACATATTGCCATTGATTTTAGGTAGATCTACTTGGTAATTATTATTGTGAATTTTTAAGCGATCATCCTAGACCTGTTTGAGTTTTGTTTGAACTGTTGCCATTTAATCTAAAAGTTCCATTACAGTATTACCTCTCAGAACATCATAATGAAAAGCTAATATGACATACTCAATATAATTGGCACAAATAAATTTGTTATTTTGTTAGTGTAGTCTAAAATATAGTAAAAACCCTCAATTAAGACCATCATCTGGACTGAAACAAAGTGGTCTTAATTGTCAGGTGGTCTTATGTGGGGATTCTACTGTATAAGATGAAAAAGCTTGTTATAGCTTAAAGCAGCTGACCTCCAGAAGATAGCAGAAAAACTGCTGTCTTGAAAGAAATCGAAATGACACTTCAAAATGTTTATATTTTAACATAATTGCTCTGAAAGCAAACAGTTCGCTTTTCCATCAACGGGAAATACCTTCTTTTAATATACCACGTAATTCTTTCATCCAAGTTTTTTTCTAGTATCATGTGACTGTGCAGGACAATATCGCGATCTGTGCTCCAAAATGCACGGAATCCGTGATTTTATCAAACATATAGGGATACGAACAACTGCTTTTGTTTTTATGTTTGAAGTAATTCATGGCACTAAAATTTATAACTGATTAATAATTTCATATATATAAGATGACCAATTTATCGATTTAACCTTTAGCTTGAAATGTGATAGGGGCCTACGTAATGACGAAAATTGATAAACGATCCCGGGCATACGGGATACCAGGATTTTTCCAGATCACTGTTGTGACATGTGACCATGTTAAATGAATTTTCTTCTCCTATTTATGATAGGGTATTTATATTGGCTACTGTGTTAGTAATGTAGTAGATTATGGAAAAGAAAAACCTGATATATTAACGCTTTCGTCAACATTCTCTCTTGAATTAAGGTGTCATTAATGATCGATTTATGAAATAAACCTAACTATTTACTTAAAATTTTATTTCATTTCTTTCATTTTACCATCTGGAGGTCAGTGGCTTTAAATGTTGAGCATCATTGTTTTGCCCAGGAATAAAAATATCACAAAGCCAAACTCACTGTAATGCCAATCCAAGTATATTTTAAAGTTTGTATTGCCACATTTGTTTGTATCACCACATCAAAAAATTACAATGTACTAAATTCATGCATAAAATAACAGATTTTCTAAAGCAGACTACTAATATACATGTAGATGATTTTTCTCACTTTAGTGGGAAGAGGCCTTAGCCACTTCATTTTGGAAAGAATTATCCCTAAAAATTCTATTTTGGAACTAAAAATGATGATTTATGTCTAAATTTACGGAAAAAATGCACCTGCACAATTTTTAAGAAATTTTTATTGGGAAGAGGCCTCTCTTATGTAATGTGAAAAATCACCGATTATGTACTACATGGATGTAAAACAAGCTAACTAATTATATGTAGTAAATATTCATATCAAAACAGAAGAACAAGTGCAATTTATTTTGCCAACAAGAAGTTAGACAAGCAATATACGAAGTTATTTCCCACTTTATTGAAACCTCATTAATCACAATACCCTTTTCTTGGTTCTATTTCATCATCTTTTTTTCTCAAGTCAACCAAATCTTCGGTTCCACATAAATGAGACAACCATGAACTGTTTAAATATCAAATATTTTCACTTAATACACTTAATATTTTCACAAAATTAATGTTTTTGGCAAAAAAATACACACTCAAATTTAAAAAAAATGTCTAAAATTAATCTCCAATATTTATTTGTAATGACTGTTTCATTTTTACTTTTTGCAGGGATCATGAGAAATTCCTCAGGTATGCTAATGTGTCAAAGCACTGCACTGGCACAAACTATGCTGCCATTTGTTTGTTTGTTTTTAAATCTAAATTTCATCATTCTTCTCCGATCTATTCATGCCCCATTTCATTTCCATAAAATTTTACAGTAATACAATTATGATTATCTCTAAAGTACAAAACAATAACGACAATCCCTCTGATCAAACAAACTAATTTAGTAAGCCAATTATAGTATACAATTAGTATTTGCTAGCCTATAAGTAAGGATATTTCAATTGACATGTCTAAATCAACTAAAACATATATACAAGAAGCTCACTGAACTTAACAAATATATTTAATATATTTAATATAATTCATATTCAAATAACTAGTTTATTAAAATTTAAAGGATTTGTCAAACTTATGGTCGAGAAGCTAGTCATGTATGTAAGAAAATTTCAAGACAGAAAAGTAAGAAATTATAATAAGACAGGGTAGACCAATGCTTGGTGCAAAATCATAATAAATAATATGAACTAACAGTAATTGAAAAAGTATCCTGAACTAACTTCTGAAATTATTAATTGGTGATAATCATTTATTTATCATTTTTATGTTAAATGTTATTACCAATTAATTACCTCCCTTTATCATTTTATTATTTTCACCGTTAAAGAATATATACATGTAATGTACTTATTTGTCTGTTTAATTACACTTTATTTTCTGAAACATCAGTTTAATCAGTTTAATAATTCTTGAAGATTGACACCTTAAATTGAATACTTAAATAAACCATAAAATTAAAGATGAAACAATAAATTAATAATTTTTTTAAATACTTATGTGCTTTTTGTTTTATTTATTATGCTGTGCATTGGTCTATGCCAAGGGCTTATCAGACCACACTGATGATTGCCTTCTAAAAGTTGTTTATGTTTAATAACTGTTATATTTGAACAAAAGCTAATAAAATCTAATGTTTCTATGAAATATCAGGGAATCAGCAAAAAATGTTAAAACTTAAATTTTCCGTTTTGATTGTAATCATAATTCTGATTAGGCAAAGAAAAAATCATAGAAATGCTCTGTAAAGTTCATCTACGCCAGTTTAGTTCTATGTCTCCCCTATAATACAAGAAAACAATTTATTGTCAGAGGATAAATTTTAAGGAATGTTTGGCTTATATCCTGGAATATACCCCAGGGTCTAAACTAGGAGTATATATCACCATCATAGTGCTGTAACAGGTTAAGTTCTTCTAAATTTAATAGGAGTTCACCAGTTACTCAACTTACTCAAGTTACTGCACTAGGGTGACGTATTAAGGTTCATTCTGTTTCTTGAGTTCATTATATACAAGTTTTAGACCTAAAAAGTACTTAGTCTAATCCAGTAGACCAACCAAATTTCAAATAGAAGTGATCAAAAAACTTATCAGAACAAATCAAATCGAAATATATTATTGTTGGACTGTATACAACATTTCACAAAACATAAGCTATGTATATCTTTTGACCGACATGCAAAAATATACTATTGGGAAGATGACCAGTTACTTTGATTAACAGAAACGCGTAGGTGCGATTTATTTTCGTCAGTTATACCACTTATAACACTGTATAATGCACTTAGTATCCAAAATCCGGTTACTACTCTACTTTAACAACTTTTAGTGTTTCAAGTCCGTACCGACTTAATGCGTTGATTCTATTTATGGAATTCGCTAGATTTGTCTTCCACCACATATTCAGCATACGAAATGGCATACAAATTGTACATCTAATGATATTTATGCAAGATTTTGATATTGACATCTCCAGTTGTCATTTCCCGGAAGTGGCCATGCTGGCTTTAGGCTTTAAACCACTAAGTAGAATAGAATAGAATAGAATAGAATAATTTTATTTCACCAATCAAGGGTCATACTATATGACATATATAATCACAAGCATAAAACATAAGGCATGAAACAAAATATATCAACCAACAAATTGTGTATTGTATGGTAGAAATGAAGACAATAAAGTAACTAAAGCTTAATTCGTATTATTGGAAAAACAAATAACACAGGCATAGTAATGTTAAAATAAGAAGTAAATAAATAAAA
>NW_026864171.1:12500-26080 GCF_026571515.1 Ruditapes philippinarum
TTGAAATATCAGGGGGGGGGCATGGTGCAATAACATGCTTATTAGCGGGGGCGCGGCACAAAGTTTGATAAATAAAATGAGATTTAAGAATTAAAATGTTGGGGGCACAGAGCAAAAACTCTAATTAGCACCCCTGCTAATCAACGTGTTTTTGCTCTGCGCCCCCACCATTTTAACTGGTTAATTCTTGAGTTTTCTCTTGGCCGGGTCGAAGGGCGAAAACACAAGTGGAACAAATCAGCCACCATACATAATGTCTGATATACTGTACTATCAGCTCCCCCAATCCCTACCCATCAACTGTCAATAAAAAACTTTTAATTTTTTAAAAATTCAAGATCAATTAAAAAATCCCAAGTCTCAGTCCCCAAATCTCATTCTTGTCCAACCAATACATGAAGAGTTCCTATTGCTTTGTTTGCACCATTGATTTTGCTTTTGCTTGTGTTTACATTTAAATACAATTTAAATTCTGAATTAAACCAAGTTTATGGCTGAGACAGATGCCCTTTGTGTTAAAATGGTTTAAAAAGTTACTGAGTATTTAGAGGTGTAATTATTCATCGATGTAACAGGATCTGCCCTGTCCCATCGAAATGAAATTAAAAACTGGCATTTCATCAATACCATACCATGCACTCAGTAAATTTAATGAATTACCATATGTGACTCATTGCTTAAAGATATTAAAGATATTAAAACCTATTTTAAGTAAATTAATGTGATTCATTATTAAAATTCTTGAAAATATCGCTTTGATATATAACGAAAACAGTATGTAATACCCTTTTAGTAAAGTTTTGAAAATAATTGAATATTTCAATGTTTAATTTTTAAGGATTCAAGATGCTTGTGCCCAATTTTCACCCTCAATTTCAAGCATTAAAGTAAACCCTCACATTGGTCACTATTGGAAAGTATGATGGAATACACTGCTCTTTGACATGTGCTACCACAGCTGGCAAGGTAAAGTTTCCAATTATTTCAGTTCATTTTACCACTAAATAGAGGATATTCAAGTTTTTTCTATAAATACAAGTCAAAGGTGAAATATGATAAATTTCATAACACAAGATGAAAATAAATCCTGAATTTATAGAAAAAACTTGAATATTCTGTTTTGACATTACAATTTGAAAGACTTCCTGTTAAATTCTGCATATTGACTGACTTTATAAGAGAGTAGTCTGGCAAGACACCGGGGGAAAATCAAAAAAAAAATGTTTCTACCCGTGAAAAAAAAAATTTTTTAAAAGTGAAAATACGAAAATGAAAATTTTGCATTTTTTTTTCATCAATAATTTTTCAAAAACATCTTTTATCAAAAAATTAAGGGTTTTCAATAAAAATTTAAAGGGAAAAATTAAAATAATTTCAATGTATTGTACCCCAAAAAAAAAAATTTTTTTTTGTTTTCTAAAAATGTTGAAAAAAAAACTTTTTTTCCCTTTTTTTTGAAAGTAATTTTATTATATTTTGCTGTTTGGTTCCAGGTTTAAATTTTACACAATCCCCACAACAGGAACCAGCCCGGGGCGTAGTGGGAAAAGGCGATTTACCCCTCCCTTTGTTTTCAAAAACCAACAGATTAGCTAAATGGGGCGCTGGGAAATTTTAAAATTTCCAAAATAAAAGTTTATGTACTGGCTGTCGGGACACAAACAAATCTTATGGTATATGATGTAGAGAAAAATGCAGATCTGTTCTATAAAGATGTAAGTTGATGAAAGCTGCTTCTCATCGTTTTAATATGAAGTTACTGTTAATTTTCACATAAGTGGAATTTTCTTAGTTGCAAAATTTGGTAAATTGTGAAAAACTTAGTCTCAACATTAGCCAAACTGTTAATTTATATACATTTAGATTAACATTAAAATCTAGATTTTAACAAAAAATAAAAACACCAACATTTTCAATGATTACTGTGCTGATGTTAGTTCTTTAAAAAAAAAACATAGTGAAAGAACAGTTTGATTGCCATATTAAACATTATTAACATGCAAAATATATCTACCTTTTAAGACCATCTGTACTGAAAGACCACCCTTCTTTCCCAGAACTGTATTTTTAGATATGGGGGAAAAATGGTCTGAAAGCAGGGATTTAGTGGCTTAAAAAATTATGTATTGAAGGTTATTTAAATTTCCTATTGTAACCATTTGACAAGTTTAAATTTGTAATTAATTTCAATGAATATTTGTTTTTCCAGACCCCAGATGGTTCTAATGCAGTGGTTATAGGAAAACTTGGAGGTATATCGTCGTCGATGGCGATTGTTGGGGGTAACTGTTCTATACAGGGATATGATATGGAGGGAAATGAAAACTTTTGGACAGTAAGTGATATAAGCTCATGTATAGTTTTATTTAATGAGTGAGACTAAAAAAAGGATTGGAGCACCACACTAAATACCGTATTCCGGTATACACCGGACAAGGCGCTTGAATGATAAAATGCTAAAATCTTGCCTTTTAACCCAACGGAATGAACATTTAAAGGTATAATTCATCTTTTCACACCTATTTATGTATGATAAAGAATGAAAAATGTAAAAATTGGCGAAAAAAAAAATGACTATTTTGTGATCATGATTTCTGCAAGCGTCTAGAGGTTCTGCTCCAATCCTGTATTGAGTTAAATCCTTATTTAATTACACTATTTTCAGTTTTGGTTGATTTGGTTGTTGTTGTTGTTGTTTTTGTTCTCTGGATTCTTCTATCTGGAATACTATTGAATTCAGTTTTGATGTTACAATATTAACATGTATGATTGTGACCACAGATGGACTCAAACCTAGTACTCTGTAGATAGGTTGAAGAGCAGACATCCTTATAGATAGGTTGAAGAGCAGACATCCTAACTACTGTGTCACCCCTTCCATTGGATATCAGTGTATTGCATTACATAGACTTGTTGGTATTTGATCGTCTCCTTTGATTGTAATGTTATATATAAATAAGTGTAAAAAATTTAGATAATGGATACAAAAAAATTGTTGCTTGAAATTGTAATGTTATTATTTAGTACTTTATTGTCAAGTAGATATAATTGTAATAAACCAAGATTTGTTATCCCACCTTGATTATAAACTGCTATTTTTCTTTAACAGGTAACTGGTGACAATGTTTGTTCCTTAACACTTCTTGACTTCACAAGTAATGGACAAAATGAGGTATGATTATGTTAATTAATTGTAAAATATTTTGCTTTCTTGCAATTAGTAGATTTATAGTGATATAGTGTTTGTATGGAAGTCAATATGCGTCTTTGTTTACATTTTGCTTCTTTTTATGACAAATTTTTCACATTTAGCGCTTCTTTCTTCAGGTTACAGTCATCAAAACATGCTCTAGGACCATTATTTAAATGTTATAAAATTCATGTTTGCCCTTTCTAAAGAAGTAAAATTTATTCGTGTTCTGAGGCATTATGTGCCTTTAATTAAAAATGTTAAAGATAAAACAGTTTTTCGTCTACTAAGTGCAGTAACAGGTTAACTCCTATTGAGTTGTATGAGGAGTTAAAATGTAACTGCACTAATAAGAGGTTTTAGTTAATTCATTTACAGTCTGTTTCATTCAAATGAAGGCATCTTTAAAAGAAGTCCAGTGACACCTTACCCAAGCACTGGCCCTGACTAAACTAGTAACTGTAACCAATAAAAGATATGAGCCGCATCACGACAAAACCAACATAATGGGTTTGCGACCAGCATGGATCCAGACCAGCCTGCACATCCGCGCAGTCTGATCAGGATCCATGCTGTTCGCTATCAGTTTCTCTACTTGTAATAGGGTTTGTAAGCGAACAGCATGGATCCTGATCAGACTGCGCAGATGCACAGGCTGGTCTGGATCCATGCTGGTCGCAAACGCACTGGGGGTTTTGTCTTGAAGCGGCTCATATAAATTATATATTTACAGCTGATAGTAGGCTCGGAGGATTATGATATACGTGTGTTCAGGGAAGATGAGATTATTGCCGAGATGACGGAAACAGAGGTACTTACATTTATAGTTACCTTTGTCTCACACCTTTCATATGTTTGATCAGGCCAAAATTTACATTTTTCTGTTTTTTAGGTTTGCTTCATGAAGTCTGTATGTAACTATATTCACCTCAGCATTTATTGATAATTCTGTGGAGTAATTGACTATAATGGAATAAAAACATTTAAGGGTACTGTATTCCTAGAAATGTTCGCGGATACAATATTTCGCGTTTTTCACAACGTCGGCATTTTCGCGGAGACAAACTTTCGCGGATATGTACTAACCGCAAATTCCGCGAATGTTAAGTCGCTACGGCCTAAATTACAATTTTTGGAGGTTACGTTTTTGATGCATGACCTTGCCTGGTGGGTGCTTAAATTATTTTATTTCAAGACACCCCTAAAGCGCACCGTTACTCGATACATTTTCATCTATTGACTACTCGTACAAGGACGGTTGTTCCGTCAACACTTTCATATTTCCTTACCTTTTCCATTATGTTATTAAGTAAGATTTAGTCAGACCAGTTTGCTTTTATTCTCATTTGAATAATATATGACTCTATCTCCAAAATGTAGATACGTATTTTTTACACATTATCGGACTGTACATCGCTTTCATTTAACAACATAACAGCTGTTTATCAATGTAACACTTGATCGCTATTGTACTTTTAACAAAGGATTACACCTACTCCAAGCAAATGAAATCAAAGTCATTCAATGTTCGCAAACTGTAAATGCGTTAGTCAAGGCCGTGACTAGCAAATAACGTCAATAAGCATGTTAATTACTAATAATTGATATTTTTTTTTTCAACGTGAAAACTAGTATCAATAACATACATAAATAATTCTTCACATATTTCTCTAAAACCTGTGTTTCTATGTTGTTTTGTGTTAGTAGATTATAATAAATATTCTGCACTTTTTATGTTATATTTGGTTGAAGCTAGAAATGTTCGCGGATTTGTTATAAGTGACATATTCGCGGCTATAAAGATTCGCGGAATCATGCCTACCGCGAAAACCGCTAACTTAAAATGCGCGAAATCTTTTCTAGGAATACAGTATTTGTTCAGTGTCTTGTAAAATGAGAAATAATACTTTCAGTCATAGATGATTGTCATTTTGTGATCAAGATATCATTCCAGATAATGAAACTTGCTGTACTTAATGATTTTCATTTTAAAGATTATTTAGTAAATTTGATTTAAGGAAAATATATATATGCGTACTGTTGCTAAAAAATTTGAATTACATTGCTCCAGGCAATCACATGTTTATGTCCGATGGAGACAGCAAAGTTTGGTTATGCCCTAGCTAATGGAACAGTTGGTGTATATGAGAGGTCTTCTAGATACTGGAGAATAAAGGTAGGTCCTAGAATGGGAGATTATATTATAGGCTTAGTTTATGCAAATTTATTTTAGTTTGATTGTGTTAGAAGCTATAACTTATCGAAACATCTCGAATCTGTTCCTGGAACCAACCAGTACAAAGCAATGATTGTAAAGTTTTTTGCTCAAGGAAACAGTGGCTTTCCCCTGGCAAAGTTTTAACCCACGCCGTCGGCAATCCTTAGATTACTAGTCCGATGTGTTATTCACTCGACCACACCACCACTCTTTATGAGGTTTCATTACTGTTGTTATCATAGACCATCAGCCTGATGCCCTTTGTGGTGGAGGGGTTGCCTTAACAGGTTAAGGCATAAGAAACACAGCTACTGTTTAACCCTGAGTGATCCAAAGAGGCAACTTAATTGGTTTGAATTATTGGAACTTTTGCATCTCTGAGCTCCAGAGGTGGTTTTGACCCCTGGTGTTGCATTAAGTTTGTTACATCAGAGGTTAACCAAAATCATTTATAAAATATCTAAATATAAAATGCTGAATGCATGATTAAGTAATTAATGTTTTGTACTATATTTATAGTCAAAGAATCAGGCTGTTACAATAACAAGTTTCGACTTGGACTCTGATGGGGTAGCTGAACTGATCACAGGGTGGAGTAACGGAAAGGTAAGGCCATTAAACACTAAATGTAGGTTATACGCTTCAAACAAAATAACTAAGTTATGTATAACCTTAATTAATGTCACAAGTGTTGATTTGGTGAAAATCTTGTCAGTAAAGGAAGACTTGTTATCAGCATTGTAATTTCTGCTAAAAGAAAAAATGGCGTAATGTGCCATTGAAGCAATGTCAAATGCTAACTTTAAAATTTGGTAACAAAAATATTTACATTTGTATATGCTCGTAAAACGAATTGATGTGAATCAAATTAGTTTTGTTTTTAGATCTTCCAAGACCTTGTGTCACATGACTATCACAAGGGATATATTTAAGCTGGTTTAGTTATCACCCTTTCCTTTCATTACGCCTTTTGCAACTCACTTTTAAAGGTCGATGGCTCAAAATATTTTCATTAAATTGAGACAGATTCATGAGGCGAGGTCCGGATGTGTCAAAGTTTTTACGCAAGTCCCGTCAACATAGTCTTAACTTTGTTCTACTGTATATGAAATAAGATAATATCTTACATCTTATAAACTTAAAAGGGGATTAAATACTTAAGATAACTCTCTTTGCATGACAATCAACAATGGATCTTTCCAATGTTTACAGTTTGATGTTTGTGCAGTGAATACTGGATCATATAATGATGAAAACAGAATATTAATCAATAAAATTCTATGTGAAAGTGGTTCACTCAAATTAATTCAAATTTTAAAGGCTATAAGTACAAAAATATACTTAATAATGGATAATGTATAAAATTATTGTCCTGATAGAAATATTGTATTTTATGATAATTTTTAAGATTGATGCTAGAAGTGACAGAACAGGGGAGGTAATTTTCAAGGACAACTTTCCAAATGCTGTAGCTGGTGTTGTACAGGTTTGTCTCTCTTTTATTTTATTGAAGGAAGCTTGACTGTAATGTGAAAATAACATAATAGCTATTAGGTTATAGTTTAAGTAGTTTTTGAGTGTGGAGTTTTATTGTTTGAAAGAATGATCAGTATATAAATACAATACATTATGTTATATAGTGGTAAAATAAAAGTCTGAATAAAATATATGTTGAACCTTGGACATTGTGTCTTATGGTCATTTGTCTCCTAGTGCTAATTCAGAAATCATTTGAGATAAGTTTTTGGTTACTTGTGACATTATTAAATATAAGTTATTGATCGCAAAAGCTTGTTTCTTGAAATTCTTGCATTGATGACTTTGATGATGATTTAAATGATTATTTTGATTATGACAATATACCTGAACACATTCCTCTTCCACTACAAATTCAAGTTCTGAATGAAATTGCAATATCTTATAAACAATTACCAATTTTACTAGTACAGAATCTGGGAGCACATCTATGAAAAGGCCTGTTAGTATGAGTCTGAAATTGTTTTAGAAATTGCATTACAAAATAATACATCTTTAGTGAACAGCAAAGTTGAAATAGTGATATGTTTTGTGTATTTTCAGGGAGATTATAGACAAGATGGCGGACAGCAGCTGATCTGTGTGTCTGTTGAAGGAGAAGGTAACAGAATACTTCTAGTTGATTTGTTTACAACAAAAACCGACTTTCACATTAGTAAATTATATTATTTTATCCTGCTACTGTCTATATCATCAGCTGGATAAAGCCTTGCCGGATAAACTTATCTATCTCCAGTTATTACAATGTCTGTCATATGATGTCGCCACATTGTTAGCAGCAAAACAAAACTACATATAGATGTTATTTTATCATGGTAAAAGAAGAATGAAACCATTTAATTATTCTAAAAACATGATAAAAGCAGGATAAATCAAATAAATGGTTGATGTCGGGATGGAGAATGTTTATCCGGTTCGCTGCGAAAGTGAATCTTGGCTCGCTAAAGCTCGCCAGGATACACTTTCTCGCTCATCGGATAAACCTTCTCCATCCCGTCATCAACCATGTATTTTCTATTAGAATTTTGAAATTGTATCTTGAGGAAGTTAGAGATGTGGCACAAATTTGGTTAACTGTTATATGACTGATGCATTTTTTTTACTCGATCACAGTTTCAAATGATTTATGTGGAGAAGTTGGTACTTTCTTGTGGAAAAACAGCTTAGTGCCGGTATATAGTCATGGGATACTTATTTAGTAACTACTGTTTACACTTAACTGAAGGTTATGTTAAAAAGTGGTGCTAAACTAAACAAAAAAATCATTTAAAGCCATTTACATTTCAAGAAGGAAATATGTTAAAAGATATGACATTGGTAGATGGTAATGATAATGTTTATTTTTTTCAGTTCGTGGTTACAATGCCGCCTCGGAAGAGTTAAAAGGTAACTTTGATGGACACAAACATGGAACAGGAAACAATTAGAGATCTAAGTCAGAGAAAACAGGTACTTGTACTAACAATATAATTAGTATAGTAATTAGTTCTGACTTGACTGAAAGCAAGGAATTTGGTGAAATGTTCAGTAAATGTTGTTTTTTGTGGTGGCGGCATGGCTGATTAGTTAAAGTGTTGGACTAGAGATCTAAGAATTACTGGTCTCATAAGTTCTATTCCCGTCAGGGCCAATCAGTTGTTTCCTTGAGCAAGAAACTCATTGCTTAGTACTGGTTGGTATCGGAACAGATTCGTGAGTGTTTCAATAAGCTTATAGCTTCCAACACAAACTACAATAAATTTGTATAAACAAAATGTTGTTGTTTTTTTTATTTTAATACATAAGTAATATATTAACACCAACAAGTTGTTTCATCAATTGAAAACAAGGAAATATATATTTTACTTGATGTCTGTCTAAGCTATCATTTGTGTATAGCCATTCAAGATTTTAATAAGATTTAAAAAGATTAAATGCTCTTCTAAGACATAAATTGATTGAATGGTCTTCTTGGAAAGTATAAGCATCCTAAGCATCTGTTTTTACTGTCTTTATGAACAATCTAATCATAACTTCTATATAATTCACAGAATCTCATGTTGGAGTTAAGAAACTATGAAGAAAATCAAAAAGCTGGTGTGGCGGCCTCAGGTGTTCTAAATGCTCGAGCACAGCAGTCTGGTGGTGGTCCAGTCTCGGCGGACAAACCATTCCCTGTTGGGGTAGAATACGAGCAGTCTGAGATGGGAGTCATACCTGTAAGTACAGTTTGTTACACCTATAAGTATAGTTTGATAGTAAAACAGGGTATTTGTTTGTTTATAGTGGATATGAAAAAATGTAACACTGAGAAATGGAAATGTTGAGAGTGTAGCACGAGTGAAATTTTAGAAATATTAACATCAAAGAAAATATTTCTTATTTGTAGAAATAAAGTTGAGCAATACATTCTTTAAATTTGTTATGAAATTTTTTGTTATACACATGAAGATATGGTAAAGTTGATAAAAAGAAACATGTAATGAATGTTTATTAATTATTTTTTCAAGCACTCTGGCCCTGTGTTCACTAATATGGATCAGGATCAAATGACCAGTGTCACGACAAAACCAATGTAATGCGTTTGCGACCAGCATGGATCCATACCAGCCTGGGCATTCGCGCAGTCTAATCAGGATCCATGCTGTTCGCTTACCAACACTATTACAAGTAGAGAAACTGATAGCGAACAGCATGGATCCTGATCAGACTGCACGGATGGGCAGGCTGGTCTGGATCCATGCTGGTCGCAAACGCATTATGTTGGTTTTGTCGTGACGCAGCTAAAATTATTCTGATTTTATTTTCATTGTTTTATAAAGCTAAAGTTATTTGTATTTTGCTAAAATTTAAACATTAATTTATCAATAAACTGTAGTCTCTGTGAGTAAGTATGCTGATCTGAAGATGAAACTTATAACTGCAGCTCATATTTACAGAAACTTGCTTAACCAAAGTATACCAGAGATTTAAAAAACTTGTGTGTGACCCATTTCAGGTGTTTTTCGTTTGAAAGTCATAATTTGTCAGTATTAATATTAGTTCTGTTCTAAGTCAAATATATTTATTCAAGTAATGATGAATCCTTTGTATTTTCTTTTATTCTAGGCCTCAACTCAACTACAGACAACTTTGTCTGTGAGCCCAGGTGATGAGAAGAATCCAGTAAGTTTGTTATTTTTTACCCTTTTGAACTTTGAACTTTTGAATTTTCTGATGTATTACCGGTAGTTTGTTTTATACCATTGTTGATTCATATTGTAAATACAGGTATTAGAATGAAACTTTACTTCCTGGGAATCAAATATATTCTCACTTTGTTGTAAAATGATTTAAATTTGACGAAGTAAAGAAAAAACATGTACTTTCAACTTACTTATAAAGACTCAAGAAAAATATGTTGAACTTTATGTACCTTAAATCACAGAGTAACAAGAAGTGAAACGTATTAGTTTTTGTTCACTTCCTGTGTCAAATAACATTGTATCGTACTGTAGTTGTGGGGAGTACAAAAAAAACATTAAATCAGTCTCTATATGTGCTCCCTGTAGATAAATGATGCTAATTATTGTTAATATCACAACAAATATTGAGGCATGACATTCGGTGCAGCCGTCTGTTCTTTAATAATTTAATACATTATTATAACTTTCATTTTTTAGGCCCATGTAGAGTTGATAGTTGCCACTACAAATGGTATGTATGCAAACAAAATTTCGACTGATGTTGTATCTATAAATTCACTACAAATGTGATGTTTTCGTAAAATTTCGATATATGTATAGACAGTTATGAGTGAAGCATTTATCAAATACATAGAATTATTTAAGATAATAATTTTCAATTTTCATCTTGATATCCCCAAAATTGATAATGGACAGTTCCAAAAAATGGAAGCTAGACAAGTTCATTTAAGAAATTTATCAGGTTGAAGGGTTTTATATTCTAATTTTATCATAAACACAAGCAAGAAAAGGAGGAAGTCTTAGTTGACTTGAAAATACAATTGAACTGAAATAGTACATTGACTATATTAGTATTTAATGATATAATGTATACATCCCTGACCTGTCTATCAAATAAGTGCATTTCAATAATTTCACCACAACATACATGTTACTAAAAGAGCAGGGGCGTCCGTGGCCGAGTGGTTAAGGTCGTTGACTTCAAACCACTTGCCCCTCACCGCTGTGGGTTCGAATTCCGACAGGGACTTTGGATTCTTTCATGTGAGGAAGCTATCCAGCTAGCTTACGGAACGTCGGTGGTTCTACTCAGGTGCCCGTTCGTGCCTGAAATAATGCACGGAAGGGCACCTGAGGTCTTCCTCCACCAGTAAAGTTGGAACGTCGCAATATGACCTCTACTGTGTCGATGTGACGTAAAACCCAAAAAAAAAAAAACAAAAACTAAAAGAGCACATGTTAATGTTTGTGATTAAATCTTTTGTTATTCAAATGATAGGTCATGGTAGGGGTCTATCAATATTTGCTGACTCGTGAAAAACTGTAATGGCAATTATAGTTATAGATGTATATCATAAAATATGACTTTACTTTTACAGACACTGTTGTACGAGCAGTTCTCATATTTGCTGAGGGAATATTTGAAGGAGAAAGCCATGTTGTGTAAGTATGGTTACTTGTTTTGGTATTGAAAATCATACTTTACCCTTTATAAAGGGAGGACTGGTAGGTTAGAGGTATCGGGGGGTTTCCTTATTGTTAATATATTTTATCGACAACAAATTATTATTTTAATTATTTAATTTCTGAATTCTTTTGATTTTAGAATTATATGAAATGATTTATCCAAAAATAACAAAATATTTAATCTTTAGAATAGCTGAAGACCGCTTTAACCATTACCATGCTAAATATCATAAATTGAATTTTCCATATTTCAATCTAGACAAAACCGTTCATCATTTTTAAGGAAAATTTAAAGGTAATTACAGACTGATTAGTCAAAAGTGCAGACAATAATCAGAAGACATTGATGTGCCTGCTTATCCTGGTCTACATCGATCAAATGAATTGATTCAGTCTCAGTCGTCATGCAAAGGGTTAAGGGAATTCAATAATAAAACTGTAAGGTCAACAATGTAGAATCTTGTCAGGTGCCCTGTTGTTTTGATTAAGAAATGAGCAAATTTTATGTATGATAGTAACATACTCATTATATGGTTATCATTATATGGTTAGTAGAATATAGAAAATAAATACTTAATTTTTGCTAATGATTTTTTTCAAATAAAATCTGTGTGATCAAAGCAACGATCTAAGATGAACTATTATGTTATATAATTTTGTGGTAGTTAATCTTGTTATATACATATATATTATATCTTTCAGACACCCAAATGCTGGTTCATTAAGTAACTGTGTGAGAGTTCCGATTGTACCACCAAAAGACGTCCCAGTAGATCTCCATATAAAAGCTTTCATTGGCTATAAAAATTGGTAAGGTTTTTTTCCTCCCCTTCTTTTAACCCATTTCTGACAGTAACAAATACCTATTATTTTCTCAAAAAGTGTTGACCGAAATTTACCAAAGATGTATCATGTAAAAAAATTCTTAATTTTGCTGTTGTTCCAACTCATTATTTACCCAGTTTATATTTCTTATGACTTAAACCAACAAGGATAAAGTGTGATTTGAGTTATTGATTCCAATAAGTTTAATGTTGAAGGTTGAATACTGCTGAAGTCAATGCTAGAGGGTGTTCAGGTAGGAAATCAAACAGCATTACTTTGGTAGAGGAGTACTGCATTGTCTGTGACAAGCTCTTGTTTATATGATATTGTCCATGCTAATCATGATAATCTTTGTCCTTTGTGTGTTCTTCTTTGCTATATCTTTGCACATATAGAACGCCAGCGAACCAAATGAGCCGCGTCACGACAAAACCAACATTATGCGTTAGCGACCAGCATGGATCCAGACCAGCCTGCGCATCTGTGCAGTCTGATCAGGATCTATGCTGTTCGCTATTAGTTTCTCTACTTGAAATAGGGTTGGTAAGCGAACAGTATGGATCCCGATCAGACTGCGAGGATGCGCAGGCTGGTCTGGATCCATGCTGGTTGCAAACGCACTATGTTGGTTTTGTCATAACGCGGCTCAAATATATCTCATTTACCTAAGATAAGTGGAGTGTATTTTAGTCAGTGTTTATGTGCTTGAACGTTGATGACCTCAAATCAAACTTTGCTGGCCTCAAATAAAACTTTGATGACCTTAAATAAAACATTGCTGGTTTCAAATACCTTGTTTTTCAGCTATATAGGTAGGAATCATACAGGTAAAGCTTGATTGTTTTATCATGTGAGAAAGCTTAGAATAACCTGGTTAGTTTGGTGGTTCTGTGACAAAGGCTTATTGTTACAGAGAGGGTCAACTAAGAGTTTTCTTCACCAGAGTCACCTTATAAGCTAGATTTGGATCAAATTGTTGATAACATAAATATATTATTAGTTATAAAGATTTTTGACAGGTAATATGGCTTTATATAAATGGTTGTTTGGAAATATAACCGAAGCTGCTAGGCGAGGGATATATTGCAAACAACCCTTTATATATGGCCATATAACCTATTACAAATATTTAAAACGAATTTATAATACAGCAAGCATCATTTTTAGAGGAATAAAGCGA